>NC_087216.1:35773311-35780811 GCF_015104395.2 Macrobrachium nipponense
CAAGAGGAAATAAGTAACCTCTGCGGTTATAGGGTAAATGTAATCAAGATATGTACCACATAAAAGACAGTTACCCCAAATATTATATATATATATATATATATATATATATATATATATATATATATAATCATAATGCAGTAACTTTCAATTAAAAGATTAAAAGAAAGAAATGAACTTGAGTTCTCATGCATGATTTGACCTGCGTCTTCCGAGTTGCAGGAAAGGCAGATAGATAAGTATGCCTTCTCTTGTGTATTTAGGGATAACGTCTATGAATTAATTTAGGAGAATAAGTTGAGTATCGCAGCATATAGCCAAGTCAATCTGTTCTTTAAAGAAAAACGCACACACACCGTAAGGTTTTAGATGAATGCTATAAAAAATTGGAAGAGAGTAGTTCTACAGAGACAAATGTGCATTTCCTATTAGTGAAAATTTTCAAGAAGATAAGAGTACTATCTTGTTTGTATCTTTTTAGACAAAACTTTACATTGATTCATTATTATTACTGGTAAAGTGCATTCATATAACAATCTAAAATGCTACTGGATAACTCAAAGAATAATTTTGTGCCTTACACGTAAGAATAACTTCATTGTACAGGATCTTGAGAGAGAGAGAGAGAGAGAGACGATGATAAAATTGAGAGAGAGAGAGAGAGAGAGAGAGGCTAAGGGTGAGCAGTGAAGTACGTTTAAAAAGAAAAAGAAAAGAAGTCAAGGTTACACATGACATATTAACAGCTGGTTTGTCCTGCATGCATACTGCCGATCACGAAACATAATACAATGGAGTCTTTCATGGATGTCATTTTTTTTATTCCATTTGCAATATCTCAGTCAGTTATCAGGACAACATGTGACACTCTTTAAAATATTTACCATCGTATCCTTAAACTTATCTATACGTAACGAAGACGCATAATTTGATGTATACTGATATATATATATATATAGATATATATATATATATATATATATATATATATATATATATATATATGTATATATATATATATATATATATATATATATAGTATATATATATATATATATATATATATATATATATATATATATATATATATTCGAGGCAAACTGAAACACCAAAGTATTAAGTCATTATCGTCTACAGGTATTGCATCATCAAAACCAAGCAGTTATATACGGAGCTTCATTTTTCCTACGTGCTCTTATAATTCCAAACAGACACAAATTATGATATCATATATATATATATATATATATATATATATATATATATATATATATATATATGTATATAATATACATACATATATATATATCTATATATATATATTATATATAATATATATAGATATATATATATATATTATATGAATTTTTTTATTGAAATATCGACACTGCAATAAAAAAAAATCTACAAGCATTCCCGTTGTGCAATTTCAATTGAAATTCACGAAGAAAAAAAAAAATATGAATTCGAGGAGAAAAAAAATTACTTGAACGTTATCAGATATCATAGTAAAGTGTTTGTTCGAACAGAAGATAAGAAGGGTACACGCATTCTGTAATGAATTTGTATTCCATTTTGAAATGCAGCATCGTTGTATTTATTGAAATGCAGCATCGTTGTATTTATTGAAATGCAGCATCATTGTATTTATAGTCGTTATTATTAGTAGTAGCAGAATTATTTTTGTTCAAAATTAGTACATCCTAGTCAAAAAAGCGTTGCTTAGAGTAAAATAACCCATTTGAAACCGAAAAATTCGAAAAATATTATAGCAAAACATTAACAAGTGTTTATATTAATATTAATAATAACCCAAATCAACATTCTAAGAAGTGCCGTAATAATTAATTATAACTGTCTACTTATTTGAATTCATATATTGCTAATTAATTTTTTCTTTTGTCGGAAACGATTTTACTCTTTATCAGTAAGAGAATTTTTCTTAGTCAAAAGACATCTTCACCATCATCCCCGTCTTTATATTATTAATATCGTCATTTAAAGTAGCTAAAACGTCAAAGCATTACTGTAAGCAAACATAATTGATTTCCTCACCGAGTCTACTGAGCAACAGGTAAACTTAAGGTGCATTAGTCATAACAATTATCGGTCTCTTTGCTTCCTATCCCATTCGTCTTTCTTCTTGCTTCCTATCCCAGTCACCTTTCTCACATTGGTGTCGTCAGTCTTATTATGAGATTCAGAGCCTTTACTCCAGTGTTTTTCCGGAATAACTTTTTTCTGTGCATTGGACAAAGATATTACTTAGCCATAGTATACTTGACATCCCTACCAAATTTTTGGCAGCATTCATTATTACTTATATAAGAAAAAAAGTATATTCATAAGAGTAAAATAAAGCAGCCGAGGTCAGTGGTGGAACACTCTAATGTATGGGTTCAAAGTTGTACGTGACGTAAACATATGACGTCCCGACTCCTCCCACAAGGTGATGACGAAAAACAACTGTATGAAATTCTGACTGAATATTCGTACCTTGTCAAGGCTTCAAGAATGGCGGCTATGTTAAAATATTGTCCCCGTGGTTGCAGGACAGATTTTGTGATTCGACTTCCACAATTATTTAGAAGTGAGGAGACACGTGGCAAAACCCTACGTAAGCTTGAATAGATGGAAGAATAATAGGGCCCTTTTTTTGGGTAAGGAGTAACCCCGGACATCCAAGGCTACCAAGTTTTCGTTATTTGTTGACTCCCATAATGTGCAGAAAGATAATTATGTATGCTCTATTAAGAAATAGTTGTTGATTTCTTAGTAAAATATGACTTGCGGAACAACATTAAAACTTGCTTCGCCCACCCACCCACCCCCCCCCCAAAAAAAAAAAAAAAAAAAAAAATAAATAAATAAATAGAATAAATTCATGGATTGTAATACATCACTGAATGACCTCTATAGGTCCCAGTGCTTTTCTTGAAGTCTAAATTTTATAATCCACTCTAATCCTATGCAATTGTTCATTTATTACAATGATCGTCACTGTCATATTAAGAAAAATATAAAAGAAGTTACGACAAATGCCAAAGTTTTCTTTATTTTCTTAATTGCTTTTTAATTACATAATTTTTCAATGAAGAAATAGTGATGGAAAGTAATTTCTCGGATTACTTGTGGAAACCCTTTTCTTCAAGGATTCTAGCTCTCGACCTCATGGCACAAATCCTATATACTACTACTACTACTACTACTACTACTACTACTACTACTACTACTACTACTACAAAGTGTAAACAAGGAGTATTGGTTGTATTTAATTGTTGCCAGAAGTTGAGACATTTCCACGAATAGCCAATTATCAATCGAGTGGAGGCAAATTAATGATGTCATAAGTTACGAAAGAAATTCCTCTGAGTTTGCTGGCGATGTCTACAAGAAGTTGACTGTTACTCTTATAATTACCAGAATTATGCAACAGCAACATTCGTAATATAGACAAAGTGTCATCTTTGTCAGGTACGTGGATGACATTTTATTCGGGAAAAACACCGGGGAACCGGCTGTGAATCTCATAGTAGCCTCAATTTATTCATGTTCTCTTGGAAGCTTCTCTTGGCAGGCTGCTGACCCCTTTCGCTATAGAGGGCAACAGAAGTATTCATCACTCCTCTTCTTCAGTCGGACCTTTGATCACTTTCGAATCTCATAAAAGATTAATTATCTATTTCTCCATCTTATTTATTCATTTGCCAGTTTATAGCTTTTGCCTCATTATATATGATGAAAGCAACTTTTTTCATTAAGGTATAATCATGGTTTTATCAAGTGCCATAATTGTGTTCTGCAAATGAATGATAATTGCATGGGTGCTCTCCCTTTAAATGCAAGTGAAGTAACCTCTAAAACATACACACACACACACACACACACACACACACACACACACACACACATATATATATATATATATATATATATATATATATATATATATATATACATATATCTATATATATAGTTACAGCCATGTAGGAAAATTGAAACACGGGAGATGCTAAGTACTTTCGTCTTATCACCAAGATATGCACACAGCAACTAAAGATACACAGTTGTTGTTTAAGACTAAGCCAGCCTTGTGATGGCACGGGCTCTTGCTCCTGGAACAGCACATAAAAAGATATACAGAAGCAAGGGCCAATATACATGACATGGTGGGTCCAAGTCCTGAGGGAATACAAAAACTTTGGGAGGTCACAGAATGACCAACGGGTTAACATCGAAATCTACTTATTGGTAATCCTCTATGTTCTCTCTTTCAGTTCCTTCTGGAATGTTCCATGACCGGGTCAAAAAAGTAATCCGTGACATTCATTAAAATTATCCATCCAGGTTAAAGGAATCAAAACAGACTATAATATAACAAGTTCCTAGAAACAGTCTCGGTACAACGTGACAATATTTGGTTCTGCGTCCAATGTATTGTTGGGCTTTTCACTTAAATGTAAAAATTAGAGTATTATCAGTCTGACCTGTTCTTACTGATTATTTGTGTTGTTTTAATCTGGTATTCAATTCTTTACTGGTCTGGCCTAAGTAAAATAAATCACATCCAAACATGGAATTTTGTATACAATACTGCTATCTTTTCGGGAGCTATTATAAATAAGTATTTTATATTATTTTATGTGAAGGATACATTTCTATTAAAAAAATTTAAAAAGTTTTTAAGCTTCAAAAAGAATTGTCCGCAAACACCCTCTGTTTGCCAAATTTTATTGGATTTGAAGCTGTAAAACCTTTTTAAAAATTTTGTAATGAGAATGTATCCTTCACATTAAATATAAAAAAAACATGCTTGTAAAAATAGCCCCCTGAAAAGATAGCAATATTACAAACAAAATTCCATGAATGGATTATGATTGATTTTATTTAGGTCAGACCAGTAAAGAATTTAACACCAGATTAAAACAACACAAATATTCAACTCATTAAGAACTGGTCAGACTAATATTGCTCTATTTTTACTTTAAAAGTGAAATAAGCCAAATATTGTCATATTGTACCGAAACTATTTCCAGGAACGTGTTATATTATAGAATCTGTTTTGATTCAATTAACCTGGGTGAATAATTTCAAAGTCAATGATCATTTTCTTTTGACCCGGTCATAAAACCTATGTTCCAGAAGGAACTGAAAGAGAGAATAAAGAGGATTACCAATGAGTAGATTTCGATGTTAACCCGTTAACTGTTCTGTGACCTCCAAAACTTTTTGTATCCTTTAGGACTTGTACCAACCATATATATAGACCCTTGCTTCAGTATATCTTTAGTTGCTGTAAATATGTCTTGGTTTGTTTGTTTGTATGGTGTTTTTACATTTCATGGAACCAGTGGTTATTCATCAACGGGACCAACAGCTTTACACGACTTCCGAACCACGTCGAGAGTGAACTTCTATAACCAGAAATACACATCTCTGGCTCCTCAATGGAATGCCCGAGAATTGAACTCGCGGCCAAGACGAAACCGACCACGCCACTGAGACGCTAATATTTCTTGGTAATAAGACAAGAGTACTTGGCATCTCCAGTGTTTCAATTTTCCTTCGTGGCTGTCATTTTATTCGTATAATCATCACATCTCTCATTTTTCGTGATTTAATATCACACATTACCACAGGTGAAAAATAAAGAGACGGGATGTAGGTTCTGACTGGTTTCGACTAGTTCCAAGACACAGAAAAAGGACTGATACATACTAGAATAAGATATTAACAATATACTTCAGAGTACTGACGAACACACAATCATTTGAGACTACAGATTCCCCACTGACAGGTGTCAAGGTAAGAGTGGCTTCAAAACTCATTTGGGTAGAAATTACAATATACACTTCAAGGGACAAACTGATAAAAGTACTGACTGTAGAAGACCACAAGTCCACATCCGTTGGGTGTCACGGAGGAGGCAGGAAATCCTTTAGTACTACTGTGCCTGTTCTGTGTTTACAAATATAATCCTTTTTCCATACATCTCTACGGCCTTCCTTAAAATTTAAACATTTTACAAATTTCTTTTAATATTATAGGATTAAGTTTATACATGTCTAGACTAACATTCATATTATGGCCATAACCTTCTTTTATAAAGCCAGAGATTCAATGATATTCTTTTCCCACCAGGCTAAATATCAGCTCAGTTGGTTCCGCATCTTACAATCTGGCAAAGTACCTAGTGGATATTCTTAACCAATGTGTAGGTACCGTCTCTAATGCCAATATCAAGAAAAATTAGGACCTGATAAATAATCAAAATAATGTACAGATTAAAAGTGAACATAGACTTGTGAGTTTAGATGTGGTATCACTATTCACAAAGGTGCCAATTGATAATCTGATGGATTTTTTAATCATTAGGGAACACACAGCTCGATATCCCATTTTCTAAGAACACTCTCACAGAGCTCATTAAATTATGTGTTAAAGAATGGAAATTCTAATCTAAAAATAATGTAAATTCTATTTAATGGTAAATTTTACTCATAATGTTTGGTATGGCGATGGGAAACCCTCTATCCCGTGTCAAGTAATTTATACATGGAAAATTTAAAAAGAAAATATTAAACAACACAATGTAGTAATTTTCAGGTATGTTGACAACATAATTTGTGTAGGGCACGAAGATTTAAATAACCTTCACGCCAAGTTAAATTAATTACGAAATGGGACAACTCATCGCCGCCATCTCATCGCCAGCCAACTCATCACCGCCAACTCATCTCCGACCCAACTTATCCCCGGCCCAACTTATCTCCAGCCCAGCTCATCTCCAGCCCAACTTATACCCGGCCCAACTCATCACCGGTCCAACACACACACAGACACACACACGCTATTTTCTCAGGTGTATATTGTAATGGCTCAAAAAATCAGAGGTGTCATTCCAGTGCTTTATGCTCTATTACCTAACAAACGGAAAGTTACATATTCAAGGCTATTTAAAATGATAAAAGAATGTCAACCAACAGGAAACCCGAAATCGGTTGTATGTGATTTTGAAATTGCAGCATTTTTGGCAATCAAGGAAAATTTTCCACAAGTCGAACTAAAAGGGTGCTTCTTTCACCTTAGCCAAAACATGCAAAAACACATTGCGGCTTTGGGTCTAAGTTCTCGCTAATAAAATAACCCGATAGCCAGTTTTCTTTACAAGTAAAGATAATACTGGCGCTTGCATTTGTACCTGTCAATCATATTGATTCATATATTGATGTCTTAGCTGATGAATTATCCCCAGAGCATGTGCCAATCTTGAACTGGCTTGAACAGACAATTATATAGGTCGGTTAAACAGACGTGGAAATAGCAGACGTGCACCACTCTTTCCATTGGAAATGTGGAATTTGTATTTTCGAACTTTGAATCATGAAGATAAAACAAACAACCATGCAGAAGGAGCGAACAGAAGATTACAAATGGAATCAGGAATGGAACATCCTACACTCTGGAAATTCATAAATGCTCTTAAAAAAGTTCAGAAAG
>NC_087216.1:35785811-35885811 GCF_015104395.2 Macrobrachium nipponense
ACGGTATGCCGATGATGCAATACTTGTGTCTTTAGTAAAGCGCTGGAAAATAGAACAGAACAGCATAAAATTATGTTTGAGATATGCGCTAGTGAACAGCCGTAATTTTGTACATGTTAGTGAGAACAATCATGATATCAATCAGGAAAGGGGAAAGACGATAGTGTATTCTAGTTATTCACTGGAAAGGAATATCATTTAATCAATCTTTATAAAAGAAATTAATAGCCGTAATGTGAATATCAGACAAAGCATGTATATACACACTTGATCCTATTACTTCAACAGAAATTTGTAAAAATGACCCTATAATTTCAACAGAAATTTGTATATTTTTAAAATTTCAAGGAAGGCAGTAGAATTGTTTAAAAAATGCATTATCATATATGTAAACAAATTGTAGGGGCAGTAGCAATAATGAGTTTTCTCTCCTCTCCTGCCAGACACCTGTCATGTGTGGATTTGTATTCTCTTACGGTATGTACGTTTATTGGTATTGTCCCTTGAGAGTATGTTATGATTTCTATATATATTGTAGTATATATATTGTGATTTTAATTCTAAGAATCAATCCATCAATGGCTTGGAAATAAAGTCAAAACTGGTCAGGTCCAAGTATGTATACCTCGTCTCTTAATTTTACCTGATAATGTTTGATAAACGAATCATGTGTTGAAGTGACTATAATAATATATACATTACGCATGTATAATATATATATAGATATATATATATATATATATATATATATATTGAGTGAGCTAGAATCGTCTATTATATTTCTCTGTCCCATACACACACACACACACACACACACACATATATATATATATATATATATATATATATATATATATATAGATATATATATATATATGTGTGTGTGTGTGTGTGTGTGTGTGTGTGTGTGTGTGCATGTATGTACGTATGTATATATATATAATCAGTACATGTTGTAAGGCTGCTTTATCTCAGCGACATGGAGATCAAAGTTGTACGAGAGCACCACTGAAGTTCTACAGCCCCCACCACCTGGCATCCACCCTTGTGATGAGAAGCACTGCCATCCCGTAAAGATTCCAGGAAGTTTGGAAGGGGTCTTAAGCAAATTTGAGTTTATACGATGACTGAAGTTTTGAAATATGAACTCTGACATTGATGGCCGCCCCATTGATAGGGAGCATAGTTGCCCTTGGAGGATTTCGGTAGTTTGTGATCAATGCAGTCTGTTTTGAATTTGGAAGAGGAGTTGAAGCTTTTCAGTATAAACTCTGCTGGATGCAGATTAGCTGCATCTTTTTGAGCTCTCTTTGAAACCAGAAGGTCAAAGGAGAGACACCCTTACCTGTTAAAATTGTGAATCATCATTTGTCTGAATGTGAAATTAGTGTTAAATTTAGTTTTAGGTACTTTTTTCAATCTGGCTTTGGCTACACAGTCCTATAAACTGAAATGTGGTTCCTTTGTAAATCTGGTGTAGCCTTGAGAAAGAGAGAGAGAGAGAGCACTGAAGAACATAGAGGGAGGGGTGAGACCTGCCTCTCTGTTCCGTGCCCCTTGTCTTCCTATCTCTAGAGAGAAAGAGAGCACCGAAAAACATAAAGGGAGGGGTGGGACCTCCTTTTCTGTTCCGTGCCCCTTCTCTTCCTATCTCCAGAGAGAGAGAGAGAGCACCAAAGAACATAGAGGGAGGGGTGGGACCTCCCTCTCTGTTCCGTGCCCATTCTCTTCCTATCTCTAGAGAGAGAGAGAGAGAGAGAGCACCGAAGAACATAGATGGAGGGGCGATACCTCCCTCTCTGTTCCGCGCCCCTTCTCTTGCCATCTCTAGAGAGAGAGAGAGAGAGAGAGAGCACTGAAGAACATAGAGGGAGGGGTGGGACCTCCCTCTCTGTTCCGTGCCCCTTCTCCTCCCATCTCGAGAGATAGAGAGAGAGCACCAAAGAACATAGAGGGAGATGTGGGACCTTCCTCTCTGTTCCGTGCCCTTTCTCTTCCCATCTCTAGAGAAAGAGGGAGAGAGAGCACCGAGGAACATAGAGGGAGGGGTGGGACCTGCCTCTCTGTTCTGTGCCCTTCCTCTTCCCATCTCTAGAGAAAGAGAGAGAGAGAGCACAGAAGAACATAGAGGGAGGAGTGCGACCTCCCTCTCTGTTCCATGCCCCTTCATTTCCCTTCTCTAGAAAGAGAGAGAGAGCATCGAATAATATAGAGGGAAGGGTTGGGACCTTGGGGGGCTCTCCTCTGGTTGATGGGCCCCTTTTGTCTTCCCAAATCTCCAAGGAGAAAACGAAAAGAGAAAAAGAAAAGGGAAAGATAAAGAAAAAAATAAAAAAATAAAGCTACAAACCCTAAAATAAAAAAAAACCTACAGAGGGAGGGGTGGGACCTTCCTCTACTGTTTCCATGCCCCATTCCTCTTCCCATTCCTGTGAAGAGGAAAGAGAGAGGGAGAGGCAGAGAGAGAGATGCGCAACCGAAACAGAACAATAAAGGGAAGGGTGAGGGGTGGGACCTCCTTCTCTGTTCCCCATGCCCCTTGTCTTCCCATTCTCCTGAGAGAAAGAGAGAGAGAGCAGCCAAACGGAAAAAACATTAAAGGGAAGGGTGGGTGACCTACACTCTTGTTCATGCCCCTTGTTTCGTTCCCCATTCTCTTCCTGATTTTCTAGAAGAGAAAGAGAGAGCAACCGAAAAAACATAGAGGTAGGGTTGGGACCTCCTTCTCTGTTCCGTGCCCCTTCTCTTCCTATATCTAGAGAGAAAGAGAGCACCAAAAAACATAGAGGGAGTTTGGGACCTCCTTCTCTGTTCCGTGCCCCTTCTTTTCCTATTTCTAGAGAGAAAGAGAGCACAGAAAAACATAGAGGGAGGGATGGGAAATCCTTCTCTGTTCCGTGCCCCTTCTCTTCCATATTTCCTAGGGAAGAAAGGAGCACCGAAAACATCATGGGGGGGGGAGGGATGGGACTTCCTTCTCTGTCCATGCCCCTTCTCTTCCTATTTTCTAGAAAAAGAGAAAGAGAGCACGGAAAAACATAAGGGAGGGTTGGACCTTCCTCTCTGTTCCGTGGGCCCCTTCTCTTCCTATACTTCTTTATAGAGAAAGAGAGCACAGAAAAACATAGAGGGAGTTTGGGACCTCCTTCTCTGTTCCGTGCCCCTTCTCTTCCTATTTCTAGAGAGAAAGAGAGCACCGAAAAACATAGAGGGAGGGATGGGACTTCCTTCTCTGTTCCATGCCCCTTCTCTTCCTATTTCTAGAGAGAAAGAGAGCACCGGAAAAACATAAAGGGAGGGTTGGGACCTCCTTCTCTGTTCCGTGCCCCTTCTCTTCCTATATCTAGAGAGAAAGAGAGCACCAAAAAACATAGAGGGAGTTTGGGACCTCCTTCTCTGTTCCGTGCCCCTTCTCTTCCTATTTCTAGAGAGAAAGAGAGCACCGAAAAACATAGGAGGGATATCGGTGGGATGGGGTGTGATTGGGACTTTCCTTCTCTGTTCCATGCCCCTTCTCTTCCTATTTCTAGAGAGAAAGAGAGCACTGAAGAACATAGAGGGAGGGGTGGGACCTCCCTCTCTGTTCCGTGCCCCTTCTCTTCCTATCTCTAGAGAGAAAGAGAGCACCGAAAAACATAGAGGGAGGGGTGGGACCTCCTTCTCTGTTCCGTGCCCCTTCTCTTCCCATCTCCAGAGAGAGAGAGAGAGTACCAAAGAACATAGAGGGAGGGTTGGGACCCCCCTCTCTGTTCCGTGCCTCTTCTCTTCCCATCTCTAGAGAGAGAGAGAGCACCGAAGAACATGGATGGAAGGGTGGGACCTCCTTCTCTGTTCTGTGCCCCTTCTCTTCCCATCTCTAGAGAGAGAGAGAGAGAGCACACCGAAGAACATATGGGGAAGGGTGGGACCTCCCTCTATGTTCCGTGCCCCTTCTCTTCCCATCTATAGAGATAGAGAGAGAGAGCACCAAAAAACATAAAGGGAGGGGTTGGACTTCCTTCTCTGTTCCGTGCCCCTTCTCTTCCCTTCACTAGAGAGAGAGAGAGAGAGAGCACCGAAGAACATAGAGGGAGGGGTGGGAACTCCTTCTCTTTTCCATGCCCCTTCTGTTCCCTTCACTAGAGAGAGAGAGAGAGAGAGCACCGAAGAACAGAGAGGGAATGGTGGGACCTCTCTATCTGTTCCATGCCCCTTATCTTCCCATCTCTAGAGAGAGAGAGAGAGAGAGAGAGAGAGAGCACCAAAGAACATATAGGGAGGGGTGGGACCTCCTTCTCTGTTCCATACCCTTTTCTTCCCATATTTAGAGAAAGAGAGAGAGAGCACCAAAGAACATAGAGGGAAGGGTGGGACCTCTCTCTGTTCCATGCCCTTTCTCTTCCTATCTCTAGAGAGAGAGAGAGAGAGAGAGAGAGCGCTGAAGAACATGGAGGGAGCTGTGGGACCTCCTTCTCCGTTCCGTGCTCCTTCTCTTCCTATCTTTAGAGAGAGAGAGAGAGCACCTAATAACATAGAGGGAAGGGTGGGACCTCCCTCTCTGTTCTCGTAGTAGCCATCTTGCTTGGTGAGACGTTCCCGCGCGCAGTCAGATTAATCAACAGATATCAAAATTTTAACTTACGTCTAGAATTTGAGAAATATCTAGAAGTGTTCGTGAACTATCGGTGATAAGATTTGTGTGAAAATAGTAGGATAAAGCGTCTACTAAGTTAGTTTATCAAGTGAAATACTGTAAATCAGAACAAGATGGCAGTAAGTTCCAACTGTGGAAAAAAAAGGCGAAATTTAGTTTGTTTGGCAGATTCGCAATATGATGAGGTAGCAGGAAGGGAACTGGCATTTCTCATCTATGAGGTCAGCAACAGTCCTAACCAAAAAGATACAAAAGCATTCATAGATATATTAGAAGGATATGTAAGGCCTAGGGTTTTTGATTAATAATGTATTGTCCATGTGTTCCCTTTGACCTATGGAATGTGGAGAACAGTGTAGAGGTAACGACCTGAGAGTAGCTGAACAATGAGTTTCTAGGGGTGGCGTGAGATAAAAATGCTTAGTTCAACAAGTCAATACACGACAGTTTATGAACTCTTCTCAAAGTGCCTTTGTGAAACTGGATGCAACTAGTGTTGTGAGGCGCTAACGAACTGCGTGTTCGTATGAGTGTGTGTGCCTCTTCCCTTTAAGAGTGTCATACCCAAGCCTATGGGAGGATGTTGACAGAGGGCTTCAAGTCACAGGCAAGATGCCGTGGCATTCGCCGGGAGTTTTTTATTAAGTGTTTATAGTGATCCGGCTGTTTGGGTGAGTGTTGAGTTACTTTAGCCAAAGGGATGGCTTGTTTGATATCTTGTAAGATGTTCCATTTTATTAACTTTGTCTTTAAACTTATGTTTGCTAACGAGTGTGTTTCTCGTGTCTTTGAAACAGACGGTTCTGGTACTTGTGGAATGCAGAGGGATAAAGAATTCCCAGAGGGGTGTAGACTTTTTTGGTGACTAGACATTGTACCGTTTTTTGGGTTGGTCTGTAAGACTGGATTACTTGATTGATTGATTTATTTATTCTTTGTTAATAAACGTTAATGTTATGATGCGACTCTCTCATTTTCATTACCTGTTAGAATGGAGAGAAAGAGGTGGAGAGAGAGAGAGAGATTCCTTGGAGAGAGAGAGAGAGAGAGAGAGAGAGGGATTGCCGAGAGAGAGAGAGAGAGAGAGAGAGAGAGAGAGAGAGAGAGAGAGAGAGAGAGGCGTGTGAGTAATGCTGTGTGTGTATTGCTTCCGCTCGTGTCTCACGCTTACCTTATGAATAATGGGGGCTGGGGGGAGAATCCCCCCATTAACAGTGGTGGCAGGCGGTTAAGAGGGGGTATAAAAGTTTTCTTTCTTTTCTATGCCTAGGAACACCAATGTAGAGATGGGTGGCCAGTTAGAAAATAAAAGGGGTTGTGGCTTAGCGATAGTTTTTCGAACGACAAAGCTTTGTGGGATTGTGGAAAATTGTTAAATTGTTGGATCTCAGTTGCTAAGTGAAAAGGGGTAGAGAAAATATCCGTCCGTGGGATGGGGGGATGAGGAAAGAAATTTCTATTAGGGTCATCAAATTTGCTCGTACCGAGATTCTTCAGGGCGTGAGCCGTGAGACAAGTAACTCAGTTTGGTTTGTGAGTGAAGGTTGCTAGGTGCGTTTTCACCGATCGCGTTTGTATTGTGCCGACGAGATTTACATGTTTTACGAGAATTTTGAGTTCTTTTTTTTCCCATTATGGAGTGGTGAGTGTTAAAACTATTGTTTTGAAGGGAGAGGGTTTTTGTTTAAATATTTCAGGGAAATGGGGTTGGTTCAAGAGGTCAAAACATTTTTTCCTTGCCCATAGTAGCAGTGTCGTGTTTTCTTTATTCACACCTGTTTATAATAGACGTATGTATCCGTCTTTGTTCAAAACATAGGGGCGTATTAAGATGTTTTTTTTTTTCTATGCATGTGAACTGTGCTTAGATAAGCATATCTGGCTTAGACACAGCGGCCACAATTTTACGGGCTCAGCACATTTCTGCAGAGAGGCGCGTTGCATTGCGAGGGTACTGGCATCCCTCGGGGGGATAGTTGCATGGAGGGTACCACTGGCCTCCCTCGAGAGATGGTGCAGGGGAGGGCACTAGTGTATACCTTGAGAGGGGGTCCTCAGACACTGTTCAAGGGGAGATGGGGGTACTACTGGTCTACCTCGGGGAGTGTCAATGCTCACGGGGGGGAGAAGCCTTTTTTTTTCTCATTGGGGGTGAACTCCTTTTTTTTCTTTGTGTTGGGGGATAGATTTGGCCTTGACATTGGATGCTAAGATATCAGCTGATTGATTAGTTGATGAAGTGAAATGCCCGTAGAGTCTTTTTTTTTTTAGAAAAGAGATATTTTTTTCTCTCTTGGAGGAAGAGAAAAGGAAATAAAAAGAGATTTTTCTTTTCCGTGAATGAGGGGAAAAGTAGTTAACATGCACAGGATGTGTTATATGTTTTACTTGTGCCTTGAAAGACACAAATATAAGGGGGATACAGATTATTTTTTTATTGTGTTGGAGAAATTACTTTGAAATGCCGATGATTGGTGTTGTATCTGTGTTGTGTGGCAATGGTGTTATGTCATGGTGTATGCTGGAGAAATTGTATGTCATAGGATTCAGCAATACTAGTGTATGCTATTTGAATTCACCTTTACTTGAGATTTTTGCAAGAGAATTGTTGCTATGAAGAGTTATTATTATTATTATTATTATTGATAATCATTATACTTGAGATGTGTCTCGGGAGGTTTGCTTAAGTATAATTATCATTACTAAGAAGAAATTGTTTTACGAGAGATTTGAGATATTTCATGGGAGATTAGTTGATAATTATTACAGATAATTATTCAAGGAGAATTATTACAATGAATTAATGGGAGAACTCTTGTGTTAATTAATTGTTGAGTTTTTGTAACTTTGGAAAATATTTTCAGTGATTCACAGGGATGAGTTTTGCTGAATCTTGATGAATCTGATTGAATCTTGGTGAATTGTGTTGGAATCTTGCTGAATTTTTGCTGAATTTTTTGCTGAATTTTTGGAGAATGGACAAGCATTAACATTGGTGATATTTTTTGTACTGATACTGATGATTTTGATGATAGCAATTTTTTTGGTGATTTTGTGATAATGATATTTCTGATACTGATTTTTTTTATACTAATACGTGGGTGCCGTATTCTTTTTTTGAATATGGGAGGAACTAACAACACATTATTTTTTTTTGTTTTCCTCTTTTTTTATGTGTTCAGCAGATAATTGCTTGACATCTAGTGAGTTACGGGAGATAGTGAACAAGGCCGTTGATTTTTCTTTTCTCCTTTTTTGGAAATTAGCCATCACTGACACAAGTTTTTTTTTACCAAGGGTGAATTTGAATTTATTTTTTCTCTCCAGTTGGTGTGAATATTTTTTAATGTCTCAGTTCGTGACTTAGAGTCATTGTTCGGGAACGTGTTTGTGTTTCAGCTATTTGATGCTATAGAGAAATATATGGGAGAATTTTTTGCACGTTTTGAATGCATACGTAATGGCACTACATTTTTTCTCTGGATATTTGTGTTCCAGAAATTGTGAGTTTTCTTGCACAATACCTTCGTTGTATTTGTGACAACTTTGTGAGAGATAGGAAACTTGGTTAAGTTTTCTGATGACTTATGTCGTAGTGCATATGGAGAAGTCTTGGCTAAGACACTTTGAATTTGGAATTCTGTTATAATGAGTTGTGGCACATTAGTGATTTTTTCTAGAATTTTCTAGACAGTTTTTATTTGCCGAGTTTTTGCCTTTTTTTTAGCAGTTATGCTAAATGGAGTGAGTTTTTATAGTTTTTGACTATAACATTGAGTTATTCTCTGGAGAATTGGAGTTATAATTGGAGAGATAATTGAGATATATTATTTTGGAGAGATAATTGGAGGTATATGTTATTTTGGAGTTATATTTTGAGATATAATATATGGGAGATATATTTTTTGGCCATTTTTGATATTTGCCAATGTGATGAGAGCTATGTTTAGTTCAATTATTTTGCAGCCATCTTTGTTGCAAATGGAGACACATTTTTTTGGAGATTATGGGGCAATATTTGTGAGTGTGTGAGCTAGTTGCCTTGAGTGCACATTTTTTTGGAGGTAGGATTTCATTTTTTGATATTCCTTTTTGGAGATATATTTTTGGAGCCTTGTTTTGTTCCACATGGAGTTATTGGGGAAATAGAGGTAAATATTTTGTATTTGCCGAAATAGAGGTGATTATTCTCTATTCCTGGAGTGGTGTTTTTTTGTTGACATGTGGCTATTAGAGAAATAAGAGAGAATAATTGGGGGTTGGTTTTTAACCAAATGGAGGAAATATTTTTATAACCGGAGTGGTGTTATTATTAATATGGTGAAATATATGGAGTTGGAATTAATCTTTGGCGGGTGACCTTTTTTTGTTTTTTTTGTGGTTATGGGAGTTTTTTTCGAGCAAGAGAAGATTTCTGTGGTTCTCTTTTTTGGTTTCGTGACTATTTAGAGGCGAGTGGCATTACTGCATTACGAGTCCTATGGAGATGTGTGCATTTTTTATGTTCACAAGTGTGTTATTTTGGAGGCATATAATTGCTGAATTACGAGTTTATCGCAGTTTTTTTTATCCCGAATAGGTGATAATGTTTTATATAATTTGGGCAAAGTCATGTTGAGAGAATAAGTCTTTGAGACAAATTTTTGAACACATTAGTCATATCCTGGAGTTAATTCTGTGAAATGTGTCAGTTAGACCTTTTTCTGTAGAATCATGAGTTTTCCAAACTTGTGTGTCTGACAAGACAATTTTTGTGCTGTTGTTTGAGCATGCGTCCGCAGGCGATTTTTCTGCTGACAAGCGATGTGATGAGCCGTGTGCTGACTTTTTTCCTCTGATGATGATAGATCAGAATTTTTCGCAATATCTGGAAATGTTGACAATAGCATTTCACGAACGCGCATGGGTAAGAGTTTGCTTCCTGGCAAATTCCATAACTTTACATGGAGCATTTCTTGGGAAAAACGCGGGAGTTATGCATATTATACATGTATTATGTATTTTGTGATTGGGGAAATCTTCTTGTGATTATCCTTTTTTTTTTTTATTATTTTTCTTCCTTTCCCTATGAGAGATATAATTTGGGGATTGAGCTTAAGTAACATTTCTTTTTTGGACGGGAGATTTGATTTTACCGGGAGATGTGATTTTTCTGGGGTTGCTGTTTACGTAAATGGGAGTTTGACATTAAGTCTCATTGTAATTAATTGTATGAGCAGTAAAGGGGTTTTTGCTGTTAAAAGTTGGAGATTTTTACTGATTTTGTGGGTTGTTTAGATATCAGAGCTTGAGAGAACATTTTTGGGTCTGGGTGTTACAAGATTCTTTTTTTCCCTTGGGTTCATTACGATTTTTTCTTTTTTTTTTTACTTGTGAGCACATTCGAGTTTGAAATGTGAGTGCAGAATTCCGTAGAGTTGCTGTGATTTCTGAGTTGTGTGTGTGCTGATGTGTGAGTTTGGAGAATTGAGTTGGAGAACTTGATGTTTTTTTTTCCTTTGAGAGTTGCGATAATGACCTATGATTTAGTAGTCATATTGAAGGGAGTTAATTGGGAGACGTTCAGTTAGTATTTCTGACTTTTTGAGATTATTGTTTGATAGAAGTAGTATGTCTGGGTTAATTTTCTTAGATTGACCAAAGACTTGACTGACATACTAACACACACCAAAAAAAAGTCGTTTCCCGACGCCAGCAAGACGTCCACCAGCCGTGAGGATGCTGCCGTTTTTGGTGATACAAGAGTTTCCACGTGGGTGATCGCGAGAGTTCTACAGCGTGTCTTTTGGGGATCTGCAGAAGCCGTGAGAAGTCTTCTACAATGAGGGAGGCATTCCGTCTTCCTACAGCCTGCTACAGTCTGCTACAGGAGCAGCTACTTGCAGACAAGCAAAAAGGGATATTCAAGAATCCTAATGCAGAAAATATGAGAGAAAATGCGTCTAGTGCTATTTGGAGATAAAAGCGTGATAAGACTTTATTTTATAATGCCAGAGACGTGCAGTTTTACTTATATTTTATTTTAAGCCGGCCAGTGTTTTGTGTTATAAGCAATTTTGCTAGGCGGGGGCTAGCATATTAGGTGGCCGAGCATCTGTAAGGCCTAGGGTTTTTGATTAATAATGTATTGTCCATGTGTTCCCTTTGACCTATGGAATGTGGAGAACAGTGTAGAGGTAATGACCTGAGAGTAGCTGAACAATGAGTTTCTAGGGGTGGCGTGAGATAAAAATGCTTAGTTCAACAAGTCAATGCACGACAGTTTATGAACTCTTCTCAAAGTGCCTTTGTGAAACTGGATGCAACTAGTGTTGTGAGGCGCTAACGAACTGCGTGTTCGTATGTGCGTGTGTGCCTCTTCCCTTTAAGAGTGTCATACCCAAGCCTATGGGAGGATGTTGACAGAGGGCTTCAAGTCACAGGCAAGATGCTGTGGCATTCGCCGGGAGTTTTTTTATTAAGTGTTTATAGTGATTCGGCTGTTTGGGTGAGTGTTGAGTTACTTTAGCCAAAGGGATGGCTTGTTTGATATCTTGTAAGATGTTCCATTTTATTAACTTTGTCTTTAAACTTATGTTTGCTAACGAGTGTGTTTCTCGTGTCTTTGAAACAGACGGTTCTGGTACTTGTGGAATGCAGAGGGATAAAGAATTCCCAGAGGGGTGTAGACTTTTTTGGTGACTAGACATTGTACCGTTTTTTGGGTTGGTCTGTAAGACTGGATTACTTGATTGATTGATTTATTTATTCTTTGTTAATAAACGTTAATGTTATGATGCGACTCTCTCATTTTCATTACCTGTTAGAATGGAGAGAAAGAGGTGGAGAGAGAGAGAGAGATTATTGGAGAGAGAGAGAGAGAGAGAGAGAGAGAGAGATTATTGGAGAGAGAGAGAGAGAGAGAGAGAGAGAGAGATTATTGGAGAGAGAGAGAGAGAGAGAGAGAGAGAGAGGCTGTGTGAGTAATGCTGTGTGTGGGTTTGCCTTCCGCTCGTGTCTCACGCTTACCTTATGAATAATGGGGGGAGAATCCCCCCATTAACAGATATAATCCTTCAAACTGGAACAAATCTAATGAAAACATCTTGAAAATAATTGAAGAAGTTCCAAATAAAATCCAAGTGATCAAGAGACTCATAAAGAAAATATACATAAACCATCATATTCCGACAAAGAAAATGAATAAGGTGAACATTGTGAATATCCTAATTGAAAGCATTTAGGAAAAAAAGAAAATGCCAAAAGCATGCAAAAAAAACTGTGTAAGGTGTGGTATAGCATAGTTAATCCACAAAACCTAATCAGAAAATGTGCTGGATGCAACATTCCGACCCATCCACAATGTGCTGGGGTAATGCAAGATATGAGAAAAGATACCAGAATATTTTGCTCAACATGTCTATCATGGATAGACAATGTTATTAAATCAAGATTGAATGTACAAATAGTTGAGGATGAAGAAGAAGAGGAAGAGGAAGAGGAAGAAGAAGAAGAGGAAAATGGAAGAGAAGTAAACAAAACTGAAATGACAGAAAAAAATAAGGAAAACAAAGAACAAGATAAAAGTAGGGATGCAGAGATACTCATTGATACTACATATGAGGCCAATTAAAGCCAGCATACTTACGAAAGAAATAAAATACGATATGACAACACAAAAGAAAATCCCGAAGAGGCTCTACCCAGATCTACACAATGACGGGAAAGAGGAAAAAATAGACAAAAAAACAAAGTCTGCAACCTTTTGAAAAGAGGGAATTGCAGATTTGGAGAAAGATGTTACTACAAACATCCTAAGGTATGTCACAACTATGAAATATATGGTAAATGTGCATACCTAAAAGAAGGAAAAGGATGTAAGTTCGACAAAAAATGTAAATATATGCACCCTGTAGCCATGAATCATAATCAAATAAATAATCAACCAAGTAATAAAATCCAAAATAAGAAAGAAACAAATAAAGAGAGGAATAAAGAATATAAGGTAAAAGAAAAAAGCAAGCCATCAACGAGATATGCAGAGATGTCAGCAAAAAATTTCAAAGCCTCAGCTCCAAGATTCTACTCAAGAGATTAACTGTATTTATTATGCAAGAGGATTGCAGATACCAGAGAAAACTTGCAGATCCAGACACAAAATGAATAATTATGATGAAGGAAGATCAAATATTATGGAAAAGTTGGATTTTTTAATGTCAGAATTTCTGGAAATGAAAAAAAGAACAACATACCAGAACAGGAAAGAGACATGGGAAAATCCTTATTATTACCAGTATTAAATGAAGGAGAAAAACAATGCAAACCATCATAGTGATGAATGCGCAGGGTTTAGTTACGAGTAAAATCAAAAAGAAAAATAGAGTACTTAGAAGAACTAACCCAAATTGAAAAGACAATAGATATAATGAATATAAGTGAAACCTGGTATTCCCAAGAGACTGGGAATGATGATCAAATAAAAGGGTTCCAAACTTATAGATCAGATAGAAAAAATAGGAATCAAGGGGGAACCGCAATATATGGGAGACAAAAAACAAGGAAAAATATATGAGAAATATAGTAACTCAGTGTGTGAACTAATAGCGGTAGAATTTGAATCTGAAAAATTAATGAACACAGTAATATATAGACCTCCTAATACTAAAGAGTTTGACTTAATAATAGAAAACTTGGATGATATATGTAGAAATCACAAGGACTGGGACTATTCTCTATCTGAGACTTCAACTTTTCTTTCGTAGACTGGAAAGAACGAATAGGAGATTGTGGTTGTACTTATACATATAAAAAAAGAGAGTATAATAGTGCAGAGATAAGAGGCAATTCGAAAAGCTATTAGATATGCTACTAGAATACAACATTCAACAATAAATCACCTGCCAACAAGAAAGGAAAATACTTTAGACCTAATATTTGTGAACGAGATGAATTATGTTAAAGAAATAAAAGTATATAATGCGAGTATTTCAGACCATAATGTCTTAGCATTAACAGGCCATTCCAAAGCAAGTGAAAACAGAGATAAGCAAGAAATGAAAAAGTGGGAAGGATATGGAAAATACAACTTCTACAGTAAAAATATAAAATGGTCAGAAATAAATGAAGAATTAAACAAAGATTGGGATAACATTTTCGTAAGTGATGACATAAGGGTAAATAACGGAGATATTATATAAAATATTAGAGAAAATAGTGGATAAATATATACAAAGAAGAAAAGTAAACATCAGTCATGCATACCAAGAGACAGAAGGATCTTGTTCCAGAAAATCAGAAAGTGGAAAAAAGGTCTTGCAAAAGAAAAAAATGCATGGAAAGTTATAGAACTAAAAAGTAAGATAGAAAATGCAGAACAAAAGATTATACAATCAAAAGAAAATGAAAAACGGGACTTGGAAGAAAAAACCCTATTAAATATCAAGCAAAACCCCAAATTATTATACTCATATGCGAAGAAGATGAATAAAAGAAGAATAGAAATAGGCCCTCTGAGAGTTGAAGGGAGATTAACGAATGAAAAAAAGGAAATTTGCAACATACTGGCAGAACGATATAAGAGAGAATTCACCCCTAGAATAGATAACGAAGATAATGATATAGAAGTAAGGACGAAAAATAGTGAATATTTAGCTGACATAGAAATTAATGAAGGCTCGATATTGTGCAGGCAATTAATGAAATTAAAAATGGAGCTGCTGCAGGGCCGGAGATGGAGTCCCTGCTATTTTGTTAAAGAAAGTAGTTCATTCTATCGCAAAGCCACTTGCAATATTATTAAGACAAAGTGTAGATACAGGCAAGAATTATGATGAGCACAAATTAGCATATATCACCCCTACTTTCAAAAGTGGATCAAGACTAGAGGCAAGTAATTATAGGCCTGTGAGTCTAACATCACATATTATGAAAGTGTATGAAAGGGTAATGAAGAAAAATATTATGAAACATTTAATAAAAAAATAATTTGTTTAATATAGGACAACACGGTTTTCGTACCCGGAAAAAGTACACAAACCCAACTGTTAGTCCACCGTGAGAACATATTCAAAAATATGAAAAGCGGAAATGAAACAGATGTGGTTTATCTAGACTTTGCAAAAGCTTTTGACAAAGTAGACCATAATATATTAGCAAAGAAAATTAGAAAACACAATATCGTAGATAAAGTAGGAAGATGGTTAAAAGAATTTTACACAGAAAACAGATAGTTATTGCAAACGATGAGAAATCGGATGAAACCAAGGTAATATCCGGTGTGGCCACAAGGTACGGTGTTAGCTGCAATACTGTTTGTTATTCATGATGAAGACATAGACAGTAATGTTAAGGATTCGGTAGTGAGTAGTTTCGCGCTGATGACACAAGAATAAGTAGAGAAATTACTTGTGATGAAGACAGGAACGCTCTACAAAGAGACCTTAACAAAGTATATGATTGGGCAGAGGAAAATAGGATGGTATTTAACTCTGATCAATTTGAATCAATCAAATTATGGAGACAGAGAAGGAAAGCTCATATGCATATAGGGGACCTAATAATGAGACAATCAAACAAATAAGGAAGCAGTTAAAGACCTTGGTGTGATGATGAATAGGAACATGTTATGCAATGATCAAATAGCAACTCTGTTGGCAAAAATTGTAAAGCAAAAATGGGAATGTTGTTAAGGCACTTCAAAACAAGAAAAGCTGAACACATGATTATGCTTTATAAAACATATGTTCGTAGTCCACTTGAATATTGCAATATGATATGGTACCCACACTATCAAAAGGATATTGCACAAATAGAGAGTGTACAAAGGTCCTTTACAGCTAGAATAGAAGAAGTTAAGGACCTAGACTACTGGGAAGACTACAATCCTTAAAATTATATAGTCTAGAAGGAGAAGAGAACGCTACATGATAATTCAGGCATGGAAACAGATAGAAGGAATAAGCAGAAAATATCATGGAACTAAAAATATCAGAAAGGAGCAAGCAGAGGTAGATTAATAGTGCCCAAAACTATACCAGGAAAAATAAGGAAAGCACACGGACATTAATCCACTAGCACCAGCACGATAATGCTGCGTCTATTCAATGCGTTGCCAGCTCATCTGAATATATCAGGAGTGAGCGTAGATGTGTTTAAGAATAAGCTCGACAAATATCTAAACTGCATCCCAGACCATCCAAGATTGGAAGATGCAAAATATACCGGAAGATGTACTAGCAACTCTCTGGTAGACATTAGAGGTGCCTCACACTGAGGGACCTGGGGCAACCCCGAAACGAACTGTTTTCTGTTGTGTAAAAATTCTTTTAACCATCTTCCTACTTTATCTACGATATTGTGTTTTCTAATTTTTCTTTGTTTGCTAATATATTATGGTTCTACTTTGTCAAAAGCTTTTGCAAAGTCTAGATAAACCACATCTGTTTCATTTCCGCTTTTCATATTTTTGAATATGTTCTCACGGTGGACTAACAGTTGGGTTTGTGTACTTTTTCCGGGTACGAAACCGTGTTGTCCTATATTAAACAAATTATTTTTTATTAAATGTTTCATAATATTTTTTCTTCATACCCTTTCATACACTTCATAATATGTGATGTTAGACTCACAGGCCTATAATTACTTGCCTCAGTCTTGATCCACTTTGAAAGTAGGGGATATATGCTAATTTGTGCTCATCATAAATCTTGCCTGTATCTACACTTTGTCTTAATAATATTGCAAGTGGCTTTGCGATAGAATGAACTACTTTCTTTAACAAAATAGCAGGGACTCCATCCGGCCCTGCAGCAGCTCCATTTTTAATTTCATTAATTGCCTGCACAATATCAGCTTCATTAATTTCTATGTCAGCTTAAATATTTCACTATTTTCGTCCCTCCCTTACTTCTATATCATTATCTTCATTATCTATTCTAGGGGTGAATCTCTCTTATATCGTTCTGCCAGTATGTTGCAAATTTCCTTTTTTCATTCGTTAATCTCCCTTCAATTCTCAGAGGGCCTATTTCTATTCTTCTTTTTTATTCATCTTCTTCGCATATGTATAATAGTTTGGGGTTTTGCTTGATATTTAATAGGGTTTTTTCTTCCAAGTCCCGTTTTTCATTTTCTTTTGATTGTATAATCTTTTGTTCTGCATTTTCTATCTTACTTTTTAGTTCTATAACTTTCCATGCATTTTTTTTCTTTTGCAAGACCTTTTTTTCCACTTTCTGATTTTCTGGAACAAGATCCTTCTGTCTCTTGGTATGCATGAATGATGTTACTTTTCTTCTTCGGTATATATTTTTCCACTATTTTCTCCAATATTTTATATAATATCTCCGTATTTACCCTTATGTCATCACTTACGAAAATGTTATCCCAATCTTTGTTTAATTCTTCATTGAATTTCTGACCATTTTATATTTTTACTGTAGAAGTTGTATTTTCCATATCCTTCCCACTTTTTCATTTCTTGCTTATCTCTATTTTCACTTGCTTTGGAATGAACTGTTAATTCTATGACATTATGGTCTGAAATACTCGCATTATAAACTATTATTTCTTTAACATAATTCATCTCGTTCACAAATACTAGGTCTAAAGTATTTTCCTTCTTCGTTGGCAGGTGATTTATTGTTGAATGTTGTATTCTAGTAGCATATCTAATAGCTTTTCAAATTGCCTCTTATCTTCTGCACTACTATTACTCTCTTTTTTATATGTATAAGTACAACACAATCTCCTATTCGTTCTTTCCATTCTACGAAAGGAAAGTTGAAGTCACCAGATAGGAGAATAGTCCCAGTCCTTGTGATTTTTCCTACTATATATCATCCAATTTTTAAATTATTAAGTCAAACTCTTTAGTATTAGGAGGTCTATATATTACTATGTTCATCAATTTTTCAGATTCAAATTCTACCGCTATTAGTTCACATTCTGAGTTACTATATTTTCCTCTCATATATTCCTTGTTTTTTGTCTTTTCCATATTATTGCGGTTCTTGATTCCTATCTATCTTTTTGATCTATAAGTTTGGAACCCGTTTTTATTTGAATCATCATTCCAAGTCTCTTGGGAATAACCAGGTTTCACTTATATTCATTATATCTATTTTTTTTCTTTTCATTTTTGGGTTTTAGTCTTCTAAGTACTCTATTTTTCTTTTTGAGTTACTCGTAACTAAACCCTGGACGCATTCATCACTATGATGGTTTGCGTGTTTTCTCCTTCATTTAATACTGGTTAGTAATAAGGATTTTACCCATGTCTCTTTCCTGTTTCTGGTATGTTGTTCTTTTTTTCATTTCCAGAAATTCTGACATTAAAAAATCCAACTTTTCATAATATTTGATCTTCCTTCATCATAATTATTCATTTTGTGTCTGAATCTGCAATTTTCTCCGTTTCTGCAATATCCTCTTGCATAATAAATACAGTTATTATCTCTTGAGTAGAATTTCGGAGCTGATGCTTTGAAATTTTTGCTGACACCTCTGCATATCTCATTGGTGGTTTGCTTTTCTCTTTTACCTGATATTCTTGATTTCTCTCTTATTGTTCTTTCTTATTTTGGATTTTATTACTTGGTTGGTTATTATTTGATTATGATTCATGGCTACAGGGTGCATATATTTGCATTTTTGTCGAACTTACATCCTTTTCCTTCTTTTAGGTTTTTACATATTTTGGATGCAGATCTCTGCAATCATCCCCATATCCATTCTAAGTATGCACATTTACCATATATTTCATAGTTTTGACATATCTTAGGATGTTTGTAGTAACATCTTTCTCCAAATCTGCAATTCCCTCTTTTCAAAAGGTTGCAGATTTGTCTTTCTTGTCTATTTTTTCCTCTTTCCCGTCATTGTGTAGATCTGGGTAGAGCCTCTTTGGGATTTGCTTTTCTGTTGTCATATCGTAATTTATTTCTTCGTAGGTATGCTGCTTTATTGCCTCATATGTAGTATCAATGAGTATCTCTGCATCCATACTTTTATCTTGTTCTTTGTTTTCCTTATTTTTTTTATTTTTTTCTGTCATTTCATTTTTGTTTACTTCTCTTCCGTTTTCCTCTTCTTCTTTTTCTTCTTTCTTCTTCTTCCTTCTTCTTCTTCTTATCCTCAACTATTTGTACATTCAATCTTGATTTAATAAACATTGTCTATCCATGATAGACATGTTGAACAAAAAATTCTTGTATCTTTTCTCAAATCTTGTATTACCTCAGCACACTGTGGATGGGTCGGAATGTTGCATGCAGCACATTTTCTGATTAGGTTTTGTGGATTGACTATGCTATACCAAACCTTACACAGTTTGCATGCTTTTGGCATTCTTTTTCCTAATGCATCAATTAGGATATTCACAAGATTCACCTTATTCATTTTCTTTGTCGGAATATGTTGGTTTATGTATATTTTCTTTATGAGTCTCTTGACCACTTGGATTTTATTTGGAACTTCTTCAATTATTTTCAAGATGTTTTCATTAGATTTGTTCCAGTTTGAAGGATTATATCCTTCTAATATATCTATGAATGCTTTTGTATCTTTTTGGTTAGGACTGTTGCTGATTTCATAGATGAGAAATGCCAGTTCCTTCTGCTACCTCATCGTATTGCGAATCTGCTAAACACGCCAAATTACGCCACCTCTTCCCGCAGTTGGAACTTACTGCCATCTTGTTCTGATTTATAGTATTACACTTGATAAACTAACTTAGAAGACGCTTTATCCTACTATTTTCACACTAATCTTATCACCGATAGTTCACGAACACTTCTAGATATTTCTCAAATTCTAGTCGTATGTTAAACTTGTGATATCTGTTGATTAATCTGACTTCACGCGGGTACGTCTCACCAAGCAAGATGGCTACTACGAGAGAGAGAGAGAGAGAGAGAGAGAGAGAGAGAGAGAGAGAGAGAGAGCTGAGAGAGAGGGATTGAGGGGGAGGGGTGGGACCTTCCACTCTGTTCCGTGCCCCTTCTCTTCCCATCTCTAGAGAGAGAGAGAGAGAGAAGACACCGAAGAACATAGAGGGAGGGGTGGGACCTCCCTCTCTGTTCCGTGCCCCTTCTCTTCCCATCTCTAGAGAGAGAGAGAGAGAGAGAGAGAGAGGCACTGAAGAACATTGAGGGAGGGGTGGGACCTTCCTCTCTGTTCCATGCCCTTTCTCTTTCCATCTCTAGAGAAAGAGGGAGAGAGAGCACCGAACAACATAGAGGGAGGAGTGGGACCTCCCTCTGTGTTCCGTGCCCCTTCTCTTCCCATCTCTGGAGAAAGAGAGAGAGAGCGCACCAAAGAACATAGAGGGAGGGGTGGGACCTCCCTTTCTGTTCCATGTCCTTTCACTTCCCATCTCTAGAGAGAGAGAGAGAGAGAGAGAGAGAGAGAGAGAGAGAGAGAGAGAGCACCGAAGAACATAGATGGAGGGGTGGGACCTTCCTCTCTGTTCCGTGCCCCTTCTCTTCCCATATCTAGAGACAGAGAGAGCGCCGAAAAACATAAAGGGAGGGGTGGGAACACCCTTTTTGTTCAGTGCCCCTTTTTTTCCTATCTCCTAGAGAAAGAGAGAGAGAGAGCACCGATGAACATAGAGGGCGAGGTGGGAACTCCCTCTCTGTTCCGTGCCACTTCTCTTCCCATCTTTATAGAGAGAGAGAGAGAGTACCGAAGAACATAGAGGGAGGGGTGGGACCTCCCTCTCTGTTCCGTGCCCCTTCTCTTCCTATCTGTAGAGAGAGAGAGAGAGAGAGAGAGAGAGAGAGACACCGAAGAACATAGAGAGAGGGGTGGGACCTCCTACTCTGGTTCCATTTGCCCCATTCGTCTTCCCTTTCAAGCGATGATGGAGAGAGAAGAGAGCTAGAGAGCATTGAGAACGCTGTAGGAGCATGAGAGCACCGAACAGGGAACATAGAGGGAGGGGTGGGACCATCCTTCTCTGTCCGGTGACCTTCCTCTTTTCCTATTCTCTAAAGAGAGAGAGAGAGAGAGAGAGAGAGAGAGAGAGAGAGAGAGAGAGAGCACCGAAGAACATATAGGGAGGCGTGGGACCTCCTTCTCTGTTCCATGCCCCTTCTCTTCCCATCTCTAGAGAAAGAGAGAGATAGCTCCAAAGAACATAGAGGGAAGGGTGAGACCTCTCTCTGTTCCATGCCCCTTCTCTTCCTATCTCTCTGGAGAGAGGGCGCAGAAGAACATGGAGGGAGCTGTGGGACCTCCTTCTATGTTCCGTGCCCCTTCTCTTCCTATCTCTAGAGAGAGAGAGAGAGAGAGAGAGCACCTAAGAAATAGAGGGAAAGGTGGGACCTCCCTCTCTGTTTCGTGCCCCTTCTCTTCCCATCTCTAGAGAAAGAGAGATAGATAGAATAGAGAGAGAGAGAGAGAGAGAGAGAGAGAGAGAGAGAACCAAAGAACATAGAAGGAGGGGTGGGACCTCCTTCTCTGTTCCTTGCCCATTCTCTTCCTATCTCTAGAAAAAGAGAGAGAGAGAGGAGGAGAGAGAGCCCCACCGGAAAAAATATCCAGAGGGAGGGGTGGGACCTCCCTCTCGGTTCCGTGCCCCTTCTTTTCCCTTCCCATCTCTAGAGATAGAGAAGAGAGACCGCAACCGAAAGCAATAAAGGAACGGGGTGGTAACCTCCCTCTCTGGTTCCTGGCCCCTTCTCTTCCCATCTCTAAAGATGGAGAGAGAGAGAGCACCGAAGAACATAGAGGAAGGGGTGGGACCTCCCTCCTCGTTCCGTGCCCCATCTCTTCCCACCTCGTAGAAGAGAGAGATGAGAGAACAGTTGAACGAAATATAAGGCGGGGGGGTTGGATCCTCCCTCTCTGTTCATGGCCCTTCCTTACTTCCTATCTCGCTAAAGCAGACGAGAGGAGTGGGCAGAAGAGCAGCATCTAAAGAAGAACATCATAGGGAAGGGTGGGGGGGCCCCCCTAACTTCTCTTTTCCGTAGAACCCTTCTCTTACTAATCTTTCTACTGTTCAGTGCCCTTCTCTTCAATTTCTTTCTAGAAGAAAGAAAAAGAGCACCCTAAAAACGAAAAAATAAGAGGAGAGGTAGGTAACCCTCCTTCCCACTGTTGCCCTGTACCCATTCTCTTCCTATCTCCAGAGAGAGAGAGAGGGGGGGGGGGAGCCACTGGAAAAAAACATAGTGGGAGGGGTGGGACCATCCCTCCTCTGTTTTGGGCCCTTCTCTTCCCACATCATCTCTCTAGAGACGAGAGAGAGAGAAGCGAGCGAGGAGAGAGAGAGAGAGAGAAGCAGCGTGTAAGAAGCATTGAGGGAGGGGTGGGACCACCTCCCTCTCTGTTCCATGGCCGTTCTCATTCCATATCTCTAGAGAGAAAGAGGGAAAGGACAGAAAAACATAAAGGGTATGGGTTAGGACCTCCCACTTCTGTTTCCGTGCCCCACTTCTTGCGTTACCATCAATTCTAGAGAGGGAGAGAGAGCTCACTGAAGAACATAAAGGAAGGGGTTGGGACCTCCCTCTTTCTTCTTCTGTGCCCATTTCTCTTCCTGTCTCTAGAGAGAGAAGAAAGAGATTGAAGCACCGAAGAAACTAAAAGGGGGGGAGGGGGTGGGACCTCCCCTCTGTCTCCGCTGCCCTTCCTTCTTTCCCATCTCTAGAGAAAGAAGAGAGAGACGATGAGAGACAAGTGAGAGGACGGTGAAGACGAAGAATTCTCACCTCGAGGGGATGAGAGGAGAGAGAGAGTACCGAAGAACATAGGAGGGAGGGGTGGGACCTTCCTCTTTGTTTCCGTCGCCCCTTCTCTTAATCCCATCTCTAGGAGAGAGAGAGAGAAAGAGAGCACCGAATGGAAACATAGAAGGAGAGGGTGGGGACCTCCCTCTTGTTCCGTTGCCCCTTAGCCCCTTCTTCTTCCCATCTCTAGAGAAAGAAGATAGAGAGAAGGAGCACCAAAGAACATAGGGGAGGGAGGGGAGGTGGGGACCTCCCTTTCTTTTTCCATGTCCCCTTTCACTTCCCATCTCTAGAGAGAGAGAGAGAGAGAGATGAGGAGAGAGGAGAGAGATAGAGAAGAAGATGAAGAGATCACCGAAGAACATTAGTGGGAGGGGTCGGAACCTTACCTCTCTGTTCTGGTGCCACTTTCTCTTTCCCCATATCTAGAGGACCAGACGTAGAAGCCACCGAAGACATAAATAAAGGGAGGGGTGGGAACAACCTTTTTTTTGTCAGTGCCCCTTTTTTTCCTTTTTTTCCTATCTCCTAGAGAAAGAGAGAAGAGAGAGCAACAGTATTGAAACATAGAGGGACGAGGGTGGGAACTTCCCTCTCATATTCCCCCCCCCCCCCCCCCCCAGTCGGCCACTTGTCCTTCCCAATCTTTATAGAGAGAGAGCGTACCGAAAAGAACATAGAGGGAGGGGTTGGGACCTCCCTCTGCTTGTTTCCGTGCCCCTTCTCTTCATATCATGTAGAGACGAGAAAAGATAAAGAGCAGCCCGAAGAACATAGAGGGAGGGGAGTGCTTGGGACCTCCTTCTCTGCTTCCGCTACCCCTTCTCTTCCTATCTCTAAATAGAGGAGAGAGAGAGAGGAGAAGGAGATAGAGAGAGAGGGAGAGAGGAGAGCACCGAAAAAGAACATATAGGGAGGCGTGGGACCTCCTTCTCTGTTCCATGCCCCTTCTCTTCCTATCTCTAGAGAAAGAGAGAGATAGCTCCAAAGAACATACAGGGAAGGGTAGGACCCCTCCTCTCTGTTCCATGCCCCCCTTCTTCTTCCTATCTCTCTAAGGAGAGGGGAGGTGGCAGAAGAACATGGAACGGGAGCTGGTGGGACCTCCTTCTCTGTTCCGTGCCCCTTTCTTCCTTCTACCTCTAGAGAGCGAAGAGAGGAGGAGGAGAGAGAGCCACCTCAATAAGAAATAGAGGGGAAAGGTGGGGACCTCCCTCTCTGTTCCGTGCCCCTTCTTCTCCCATCTCTAGAGAAAGATGAGAGAGCGTGAGAGAGAGCACCAAAGAACATAGAAGGAGGGGTGGGACCTCCTTCTCTGTTCCTTCCCCCTTCTCTTCTTATCTCTAGAAAGAGAGAGAGAGTGAGAGAGCACCGAAAAACATAAAGGGAGGGGTGGGAGACCTCCCTCTCGGTTCCGTGCACCTTCTCTTCCCATCTCTAGAGATAGAGAGAGAGAGCACCGAAGAACATAAAGGAAGGGGTGGTACCTCCCTCTCTGTTCCGTGCCCCTTCTCTTCCCATCTCTAAAGATGGAGACGGAGACGAAAGAGCACCACCGGGAAGAACATAGCGGAAGGGGTGGGACCTCCCTCCCTCGTTTCCGTGGCCCCACTTTTCCCCTTCCCTCCCAGAGATGAGAAAAGAGAGAACAGTGAAGAACATAGAGGGGGGGTGGGATTTTTATTACCCTCCCATCTCTTAGTTCCATGGCCATTCTCTTCCTATTCTTCTAGAGAGAGGGAGGAGGGAGGGAGAGAGAGATGAGCACTAAAAGAACATATAGGGAGGGGCTGGGGCCTTACCTTGTCTTTTCCGGCCCCTTTGCCCCTTCTTTCCTTATCTCATACTGTTCTGTTTGCCCCCCTTCTCTTTTCATATTTCTAGTGAGAATAGGAAAAAGAGCACCGAAAAACATAGAGGAGAGGTAGGACCTCCTTCCCTGTTCCCTGTCCCTTCTCTTCCTATCTCCAGAGAGAGAGAGAGAGCACTGGAAAAATCAAAAATTATAGGGGAGGGGGGGGTGGGTGGGACCTCCCTCTCTGTTTTGTAGCCCTTCTCTTCCCATCTCTCCTCTAGAGAGAGAGAGAGAGAGAGAGAGAGAGGGCACTGAAGAACATTGAGGGAGGGGTGGGACCTCCCTCTCTGTTCCGTGCCCGTTCTCATCCTATCTCTAGAGAGGAAGAGAGCACAGAAAAACATAAAGGGATGGGTAGGACCTTCCTCTCTGTTTCGTGCCCCTTCTCTTACCATCTCTAGAGAGAGAGAGAGCACTGAAGAACATAGAGGGAGGGGTGGGACCTCCCTCTCAGTTCCGTGCCCCTTGTCTTCCTATCTCTAAAAGAGAAAGGAAGTAGCACCAAAAAAACATAGATTGGGAGGGGTGGACCATATCCTTCCTTCCTCTGTTCCGTGGCCCTTCTCTTCCTATCTCCAGAGAGAGAGAGAGAGAGAGAGAGAGAAGAGAGAGCACCAAAAAACATAGATGGAGGGGTGGGACATCCCTCTCTATTCCGTGCCCCATCTCTTCCTCTAGAAAGAGAGAGAGAGAGTACTAAAGAACATAGAGGGAGGGATGGGACCTCCCTCTCTATTCTGTGCCCATTCTCTTCCTGTCTCTAGAGAGAGAGAGAGAGAGAGAGCACCGAAGAACATAAAGGGAGGGGTGGGACCTCCCCCTCTGCTCCGTGCCCCTTCTCTTCCCATCTCTAGAGAGAGAGAGAGAGAGAGAGTACCGAAGAACATATAGGGAGGGGTGGGACCTTCCTCTTTGTTCCGTGCCCCTTCTCTTCTCATCTCTAGAGAGAGAGAGAGAGCACCGAAGAACATAGAGGGAGGGCTGGGACCTCCCTCTCTGTTCCATGCTCCTTCTCTTCCCATCTCTAGAGAAAGAGAGAGAGAGAGCTCCGAAGAACATAAGGGGAGGGGTGGGACCTAACTCTCTGTTTCGTGTCCCTTCTCTACATATCTCTAGAGAGAGATAGAGCACTGAAGAACATACAGGGAGGAGTGGGACCTCCCTCTCTGTTCCGTGCCCCTTGTCTTCCTATCTCTAGAGAGGAAGAGAGCACTGAAAAACATAGAGGAGGGTGTACCTCCCTTCCTCTGTTCTGTGCCCCTTGTCTTCCTATCTCTAGAGAGAAAGAGAGCACCGAACAACATAGAGGGAGGGGTGGGATCTCCCTCCCTTTTCCGTGCCCCATCTCTTCCCACCTCTAGAGAGAGAGAGAGAGAGAGAGCACCGAAGAAAATAGAGGGAGGGGTGGGACCTTCCTCTCTGTTCCGTGCCCCTTCTCTTCCCATCTCGAGAGAGAGAGAGAGAGCAACAAAGAACATAGAGGGAGGGGTGGGATCTTCCTCTCTGTTCCGTGCCCCTTATCTTCCCATCTCTATATAGAGAGAGAAAGAGAACACCAAAGAACATAGAGGGAGGGGTAGGACCTTCCTCTCTGTTCCGTGCCCTTTCTCTTCCCATCTCTAGAGAAAGAGGGAGAGAGAGCACCTAAGAACATTAGAGGGAGGGGTGGGACCTCCCTCTCTGTTCAGTGCCCCTTCTCTTCCCATCTCTAGAGAAAGAGAGAGAGAGAGAGCACCAAAGAACATAGAGGGAGGGGTGTGACCTCCCTCTCTGTTCCATGCCCCTTCACTTCCCATCTCTAGAGAGAGAGAAAGAGAGAGAGAGCACCGAAGAACATAGAGGGAGGGCTGGGACCTCCCTCTCTGTTCCGTGCCCTTCTCTTCCCATCTCTAGAGAGAGAGAGAGAGAGCACCCCCGAAGAAACATAAAAGAGGGGGGAAGGGGTTTTTAGGGTTGGCCCCCTCCTCTCTGTTCCGTACCCTTCTCTTCCCATCTCTAGAGAGAGAGAGAGAAAGAGAGCACCGAAGAACATAGAGGGAGGGCTGGGACCTCCCTCTCTGTTCCGTGCCCCTTTTCTCCCCATCTCTAGAGAGAGAGTGAGAGAGAGAGCATCGAAGGACTTAGAGGGAGTGGTGGGACCTCCCTCTCTGTTCCATGCCCCTTCTCTTCCTATCGCTAGAGAGAGAGAGAGAGCACCGAAGAACATAGAGGGAGTGGTGGGACCACCCTCTCTGTTTCCTGCCCCTTCTCTTCCCATCTCTCTCTCTCGAGAGAGAGAGAGAGAGCACCGAAGAACATAGAGGGAGGGGTGGGACCTCCCTCTCTGTTCCGTGCTCCTTTTCTTTGCATCTCTAGAGAAAGAGAGAGAGAGAGAGAGAGAGCACCGAAGAACATAGAGGGAGGGGTGGGACCTTCCTCTCTGTTCCATGCCCTTTCTCTTCCCATCTCTAGAGAAAGAGGTAGAGAGAGCACCGAAGAACATAGAGGGAGGGGTGGGACCTTCCTCTCTGTTCTGTGCCCCTTCTCTTCCCATCTCTAGAGAAGAGAGAGAGAGAGCACCGAAGAACATAGAGGGAGGGGTGGGACCTTCCTCTCTGTTCTGTGCCCCTTCTCTTCCCATCTCTAGAGAAAGAGAGAGAGAGAGCACCGAAGAACATAGAGGGAGGGATGGGACCTTCCTCTCTGTTCTGTGCCCCTTCTCTTCCCATCTCTAGAGAAAGAGAGAGAGAGAGCACCGAAGAACATAGAGGGAGGGGTGGGACCTTCCTCCCTGTTCTGTGCCCCTTCTCTTCCCATCTCTAGAGAAAGAGGTAGAGAGAGCACCGAAGAACATAGAGGGAGGGGTGGGACCTTCTTCTCTGTTCTGTGCCCCTTCTCTTCCCATCTCTAGAGAAAGAGAGAGAGAGAGCACCGAAGAACATAGAGGGAGAGGTGGGACCTTCCTCTCTGTTCTTTTGTATACCGAGAAAGCTAAATCCTTTATAAGCCCTTTTACTAACGTTATCCTTGAGAATGTGCGATAAGCCTAATGTTGTTTGAGGAGCTGGTGCCAGTCGAGATTATAAGTCAAAATAGTTCTACTGACGTTAACGTGGCAATTATATGCTAAATTTACTAATACCTTTTGTTTAATCAGTGTTAAATATTCTGCAGGCTGCGTCTAATGGCGTATACTAATTTATTCTCTGGTCATGAACTGTTACGTGTAAGATTGTGCAAATTTTGATTTTTCAATGCATTTTCAAGTATCTTATACCAAACATTGCATTTTTAAGTATCTTAATGCCAAACATTGCATTTTAAATATCTTAACGCTAAACATTGCATTTTTAAGAATCTCAATGCCAAACATTGCATACATAAGGATCTTACACCAAAAATTACATTTTTAAGTACCTATCTTAACGCCAAACATTGCATTTTAAGTATCTTAACGCCAAACATTACATTTTTAAGTATCTTACGCCAAACATTGAATTTTTAAGTATCTTAACATCAAACATTGCATTTTTAAGTATCTATCTTAACGCCAAACATTGCATTTTTAAGTATCGTAACGCCAAACATTGCATTTTTAAGTATCTTAATGCCAAACATTGCATTTTCAAATATCTTAATGCCAAACATCGCATTTTTAAGCATCTTAGTGCCAAACATTGCATTTTGAGTATCTATCTTAATGCCAACATTGCATTTTTAAGTATCTTAACGCCAAACATTGCATTTTTAAGTATCATACTCCAAACTTTGAATTTTTAAGTATCTTAATGCCAAACATTACATTTTTAAGTATCTTAAGCCAAACATTGCATATTTAAGTATCTTACACCAAGCATTTCTAAGTAACTTACACCAAACATTGCATTTTTAAGTACCTATCTTAATATCAAACATTGCATTTTTAAGTATCTTACTCCAAATGTTGCATTTTTAAGTATCTTAACGCCAAACATTGCATTTTTCAGTATCTTACATCAAACATTGAATTTTTCAGTACCTAATGCCAAACATTGCATTTTTAAGTATCTTTAAGCATTTTTAAGTATTTTTAAGTAACTAAATGCCAAACATTGCATTTTTAAGTATTTTAACTCCAAACATTGTATTTTAAGTATCTTAACGCCAAACATTGCATTTTCAAGTATCTTAACACCAAACACTGCATTTTTAAGCATCTTACTCCAAACATTGCATTTTTAAGTATTTTACTACAAACATTGCATTTTTAAGTACCTATCTTAACGCCAAACATTGCATTTTTAAGTATCTTATGCTAAACATTGTATTTTTAAGTATCTTAACGCTAAGCATTGCATTTTTAAGTATCTATCTTAACTCCAAACATTGCATTTTAAGTATCTTAACTCCAAACATTGCATTTTTAATTATCTATCTTAATGCCAAACGTTGCATTTTTAATGATCTATCTTAATGCCAAACATTACATTTTTAATTATCTATCTTAATGCCAAACATTGCATTTTTAAGTATCTATCTTAACGCCAAACATTGCATTTTTAAGTAACTTACACCAAACATTGCATTTTTAAGTATCTTAACGCCAAACATTGCATTTTTAAGTATCTATCTTAACGCCAAACATTGCATTTTTAAGTATCTATCTTAATGCCAAACATTGCATTTTTAGGTATCTATCTTAATGTCAAACATTGCATTTTTAAGTATCTTAACGCCAAATAATGCATTTTTAAGTATCTTATGCGACGCCAAACATTGCATTTTTAAGTATGTTAACCCCAAACATTGCATTTTTAGGTATCTTACGCCAGACATAGCATTTTTAAGTATCCTAACACCAAACATTGCATTTTCAAGTATCTTAATGCCAAACAGGCAAAGTTGTTGTTTTTTTTTTTCATTTGAGTGCATTGGTGGAGTAACGCGTACTCGTGACGGGGTATTACACGAGAACAGCTGCAGTTTAGCCTTCTGTATTGGGTACTTGGTGCAAATTTTGGCCAAAATATGGCAGAAAACTTGCTCGTGCGTGTCATCTCCTTCGTAAAACGTAACTTTCCGTTTAATTCTTGTATGGGCATTTCTACAATACAATTTCCTAATGTAATTTTGCTTATCCCGAAGTAGGCTTTTGCATTTTTTCCCCACTGCAATGGCAATTTTCCCAGCAATTATTTGCCTTAATTTGACTGACTGTAGTACATTTTTAGAAGTGTCTCTATCCGAGTTATTTATTGTTTTCTCAATTTACGATTAGTGTTTTTTTATGTGGTGTTTATTTTTCATTGGAATTCTCTTTGTGAGTTGCTTGCTTTCGTATCTATTATATGTTCTGCTTTACATCTGGTTGCGTTACTTCCCTCCGCAATAGTAGTCACTCAGATAAGGCACGAAGTACTCAAAAATAACTGAATGAGTCAATTAAGAGTCAAAATCACCTGAATGAGTCAAGTAAGACCCACAAGTCACCAGACTGAATCATGTAAGACTCACAACTCACCTGAATGAGTCAAGTAAGGCTCACAAGTCTCCGAATGGAATCAAGTAAGACTCACCTTAGTCTCCTGAATGAATCAAGTAAGACTCACTTAGTTTGAATGAATCAAGTCAGACTCACAATTCACCTGAATGAATCAAGTCAGACTCACAATTCACCTGAATGAATCAAGTTAGACTCATAATTCACCTGAATGAATCAAGTTAGACTCATAATTCACCTGAATGAATTAAGTTAGACTCATAATTCACCTGAATGAATCAAGTTAGACTCATAATTCATCTGAATGAATCAAGCAGGACTCAATAGCCCCCTGGATGAATCAAGTAAGACTCTCAATTCACCTGAATGAATCAAGTCAGACTCACAATTCACCTGAATGAATCAAGTCAGACTCACAATTCACCTGAATGAATCAAGTCAGACTCACAATTCACCTGAATGAGTGAAGTTAGACTCATAATTCACCTGAATGAATTAAGTTAGACTCATAATTCACCTGAATGAATCAAGTTAGACTCATAATTCACCTGAATGAATCAAGCAAGACTCAATAGCCCCCTGGATGAATCAAGTAAGACTCTCAATTCACCTGAATGAATCAAGTTAGACTCATAATTCACCTGAATGAATCAAGTTAGACTCATAATTCACCTGAATGAATCAAGTTAGACTCATGATTCACTCAAGACTCAATAGCCCCCTGGATGAATCAAGTAAGTCTCTCAATTCACCTGAATGAATCAAGTCAGACTCACAATTCACCTGAATGAATCAAGTCAGACTCTCAATTCACCTGAATGAATCAAGTCAGACTCACAATTCACCTGAATGAATCAAGTCAGACTCACAATTCACCTGAATGAATCAAGTCAGACTCACAATTCACCTGAATGAATCAAGTCAGACTCACAATTCACCTGAATGAGTGAAGTTAGACTCATAATTCACCTGAATGAATCAAGTTAGACTCATAATTCATCTGAATGAATCAAGCAGGTCTCAATAGCCCCCTGGATGAATCAAGTAAGACTCTCAATTCACCTGAATGAATCAAGTCAGACTCACAATTCACCTGAATGAATCAAGTCAGACTCACAATTCACCTGAATGAATCAAGTCAGACTCACAATTCACCTGAATGAGTGAAGTTAGACTCATAATTCACCTGAATGAATTAAGTTAGACTCATAATTCACCTGAATGAATCAAGTTAGACTCATAATTCACCTGAATGAATCAAGCAAGACTCAATAGCCCCCTGGATGAATCAAGTAAGACTCTCAATTCACCTGAATGAATCAAGTTAGACTCATAATTCACCTGAATGAATCAAGTTAGACTCATAATTCACCTGAATGAATCAAGTTAGACTCATGATTCACCTGAGTGAATCAAGCAAGACTCAATAGCCCCCTGGATGAATCAAGTAAGACTCTCAATTCACCTGAATGAATCAAGTCAGACTCACAATTCACCTGAATGAATCAAGTCAGACTCTCAATTCACCTGAATGAATCAAGTCAGACTCACAATTCACCTGAATGAATCAAGTCAGACTCACAATTCACCTGAATGAATCAAGTCAGACTCACAATTCACCTGAATGAATCAAGTTAGACTCACAATTCACCAGAATGAATCAAGTTAGACTCATAATTCACCTGAATGAATCAAGTTAGACTCATAATTCACCTGAATGAATCAAGTCAGACTCACAATTCACCTGAATGAATCAAGTTAGACTCACAATTCACCTGAATGAATCAAGTTAGACTCATAATTCACCTGAATGAATCAAGTTACTCATAATTAACCTGAATGAATCAAGTTAGACTCATAATTCACCTGAATGAATCAAGTCAGACTCACAATTCACCTGAATGAATCAAGTTAGACTCATAATTCACCTTAATGAATCAAGTTAGACTCATAATTCACCTGAATGAATCAAGTTAGACTCACAATTCACCTTAATGAATCAACTTAGACTCATGATTCACCTGAATGAATCAAGCAAGAATCAATAGCCCCCTGGATGAATCAAGTAAGACTCTCAATTCACCTGAATGAATCAAGTGAGACTCTCAATTCACCTGAGTGAATCAAGTCAGACTCACAATCCACCTGAATGAATCAAGTTAGACTCATAATTCACCTGAATGAATCAAGTCAGACTCACAATTCACCTGAATGAATCAAGTTAGACTCATAATTCACCTGAATGAATCAAGTTAGACTCATAATTCACCTGAATGAATCAAGTTACACTCATGATTCACCTGAATGAATCAAGCAAGACTCAATAGCCCCCTGGATGAATCAAGTAAGACACTCAATTCACCTGAATTAATCAAGTCAGACTCTCAATTCACCTGAGTGAATCAAGTCAGACTCACAATTCACCTGAATGAATAAAGTCAGACTCACAATTCACCTGAATGAATCAAGTTAGACTCATAATTCACCTGAATGAATCAAGTCAGACTCACAATTCACCTGAGTGAATCAAGTCTGACTCACAATTCACCTGAGTGAGTCAAGTAAGACATAACTTACCCTGATTGGTCAGAATCAGCAGCATGACCTGTGACCTTGGCATCCACGTTTCTCATCCGTTAAATTCTCATCCGTTAAATCAGGGCTAACAAAAATTGTGGGGGAATTAGGGCATAGAACTTACAAGCATTACTAAAGGGGCGTTTGTAGCGTCCCTTCGGCCCCTAGCTGCGCCCACTTTTCAGCCCTTTACTTTACCTCCATTCCCTATTCCTTCCTTCATTCTTGCTGTCCAGCACCTCTAACTGTTACTTCTTGGTGCAACGGTATAGAGTTTTCTCTCAGTTCCACCTTTAGATCCTTTGTCTTGTCCGTCTAGATTTCATGAATGGTCCCAACAGTATATAAGCCACAAAGGATTACATTAAAAAAAACACGCACTTACAAACGTAATATTTATATAAAAGTCATTATTATTAACCATATAAATAAAAATTATTTAACTAATTACATAATGAGTAACTAACTCTATATAGTAAGGTATCGCACAGCAATGACAAGTAAGGTTACGCCAAGATAGTTAAAGGAATGGCCAGATTTCTTCTGAAAGTGACCATCACTTCCAGTTTGGCACGAGTTAGAGCAAACATGAAATGCCTCAGGGTGGATTTTTTTGTTATTTCCATAACGGCATGATTAAAATAAATATATATATATATAGTATACATGCACATATATATGCACAAGATTTTTTTTATCATAGAATACTTTGCAAATATTCTCTCTCTGTAACGGCGTCGATAACCTAGATGTTGTGACGCCAGTTTTAATTGACACACAATCTCTCTCTCTCTCTCTCTCTCTCTCTCTCTCTCTCTCTCTCTCTCTCTCTACATACACCAGTATCATGCACAGTACTCAAGTCTCCGTTATACATTTAACAAAAGTAAGTACCTGAGGAAAAATATAATACAAAACTCTGAGTCACTTTCCATCAGAATGTATCTATATACATACACATATATATATGTATATATATATCTATATATATATATATATATATATATATATATATATATATATATATACTATGTTCGTGTGTCCGTACGTATGGAACAGTGACCAGGGATTATCTCACTACAGACCTGAATCTTTAAGAAAATCTTATCAATAGCTTGTGCTGTCGGCGTTTTCATGGATCAAGTCTTCCGGTACAGATAAAAACTGATACACAGTAAGATTAACAACAGATATAAACGAAGGTTTTGTTCAGACAGGTACATGCGAAGTTTAGCGTACTGAGAACACAGCACCTTGAAAATTCCTGAACATTTTTCAATGCACAGATCATTTATTTTTTGATCAGTCAATCACTTTCTGGAATCAATGTGCATTCCCTCGTTTCTTGACGTTTCAAATCACAGATGAACTTTACGGTTGGATTGGAGTCTTTTAATGCCAGATTTACCGTTATTCCGGGTCGTCCTTGAAGAACTAATGACACTTCACGCAGGGTTTCATAATCATGCGATCAGTATTGACGACATTTATACATAGTAATAATTCCTCGTTGGGCGAGTGGTTAACGTGCTGCTCGCCTACCGATTCGGTAGTCCCGAGTTCAATTCCCCGCTCTGCTAACGTGGAATCAGAGAAATTTGTCTCCGGTGATTAGAAATTAATTTCTCGATATCATGTGGTTCGGATCCCACACAAGCTGTTGGTCCCGTTGCTGAGTAACCAATTGGTTCCTAGCCACGCGAAAACTATCTAATCCTTCGGGCCAGCCCTAGGAGAGCTGTTCATCAGCTCAGTGGTCTGTCGTCTGGTTAAACGAAGATATACTCAACTTATACATAGTAACGGCCACTGGACGCAAGTTCATAGCTCGAAGAGCTCATGAGGAGAACGAATGGCACTTGGGCAATGACCACCTGCGAAGAATCACCTCGCAGTTCTTCTGGGAGTAAGGCAGAGGTAGAGGCACCGAGCAAGTCGACACCTCCAAGGGCGAGCAGAAGGAACTCGCCCTCGAGTCGTATTGCAGCTGGTAATCTCCAACGAGGAGGTCCCGGTGCCGCTCCTCGCACTCGGAGATGGTTCGCACCTTGATCCTGGAGGTGGACAGGAAGTTGTTGGAGCTGTTGGTGATGGAGAACACCGACTGGTGGTGATGCCCCCGGAGATTCCGCTGCGCGATGAACCGAGGCTGGGTCGTCGTCGTCGTCGTCGCCGGGTGCTGCACCTGGCGTCGAGTGACGAGCGCCAGGAACTGGCAGTAGGCCTTGCGATACTTTTCGTTGCTGACGACGTAGATGAAGTTGTTGATGAAGTACTGGCACCATTAGAGGCAGTAGATGACGATGCCGAGGTCCTTCAGCTCGTCCCTCTCTGACTCCTTCAAGGTCCCGACGCCGATGTTGTAGGCACACAGCGGGATGACACAGATCAGATACACGAACAGCAGCATGAGGATGACCCTGGTGGTCCGACTCCTGCGCAGGCCTTCTTTCTGCCGGGGCCCTCCTCGAGTTCTGCAAGAGGTGGAAGTGGTGCGAGGAATAAATGAGTGTATTTTTCAGGCAATGAATGTGACTAAAGGCTCATTTTCAAAACCTGCTTCTATATGTGAAGGTTTGGTTATCAGTTGCCACAAAAACTAAAGCGAGCAAATAACCTTTTCATATATTTCCCAAAAGAATAAGGTTTTTTTTCGAGAGTTGTGGACTTAATCGTATTCGTTATCTTATCTCTACAAAGGCTTTCAGTGCTCATTTTATTGAAACCCGATTTACAAATTGCCAAAAGAATTTTTTCAAGAATTTTAGACAGCCTAAAAAACCTACATGCAAAGACTTCCCTAATTTACCTCACACCTTATCATGACTTGATCCCAGAAATAGGTTTGTATGGCATATAAAATTTGGGCAAAGGGCATAGTGCTTGGACCTATGAGGTCATTCAGTAATGAAAAGAAAATTGAGAGTAAGGAAAACCTCCAGTTGCACCATAAAACAATTGTAAGAGGGTGGAAAGTAAGACGGAAGAAAGAGAATATGAAAGGAAGCACAGTTAAAGGAGTGAAAGGGGTTGCAGCTGCCAAAGGGATGCTGGAGAGAACCTTGAGGGATGCCAGCATCACACCTCACCACTACCCCTCTACAGAGTTGATTCCAGACGAAGGCGAAGAATGATAACAAACCTGAAATCACATAGAAGGCAATTAACGACTCACACAGTGAACAGTAGGATACGCGCGTCCTTGCTGTAGATCTGGCAAAGGATGACTATGTATCCTATCAGGATGAGGATACAGGGCACCAGGTGAATTGTGAGTCTGACTTGATTCATTCAGGTGAATTGTGAGTCTGACTTGATTCATTCAGGTGAATTGTGAGTCTGACTTGATTCATTCAGGTGAATTGTGATTCATCAAGGAAACTAGTGAGTCTTACTTGATTCATTCAGGAGACTTGTGAGCCTTATTTGACTCATTCGGGTGAGTTGTGAGTCTTAAATGATTCAGTCTGGTGACTTGTGGGACTTACTTGACTCATTCATGTGATTTTGACTCTTAATTGACTCATTCAGTTATTTTTGAGTCCTTCGTGCCTTATCTGAGTGACTACTATGTCGGAGGGAAGTAACGCAACCAGATGTAAAGCAGAACATAGCGTTGTTGAAAGAAAAAAATTGAGATTTTTTGTAAAAACGGCTAAATTTGTGGAACAGTAACTATAATAGATACGAAAGCAAGCAACTCACAAAGAGAATTCCAATGAAAAATAAACACCACATAAAAAAACACTCAATCGTAAATTGAGAAAACAATAAATAACTCGGATAGAGACACTTCTAAAAATGTACTACAGTCAGTCAAATTAAGGCAAATAATTGCTGAGAAAATTGCCATTGCAGTGGGGAAAAAATGCAAAAGCCTACTTCGGGATAAGCAAAATTACATTAGGAAATTGTATTGTAGAAATGCCCATACAAGAATTAAACGGAAAGTTACGTTTTACGAAGGAGATGACATGCACGAGCAAGTTTTCTGCCATATTTTGGCCAAAATTTGCACCAAGTACCCAATACAGAAGGCTAAACTGCAGCTGTTCTCGTGTAATACCCCGTCACGAGTACGCGTTACTCCACCAATGCGCTCAAATGAAAAAAAAAAACAACAACTTTGCCTGTTTGGCATTAAGATACTTGAAAATGCAATGTTTGGTGTTAGGATACTTAAAAATGCAATGTTTGGCGTTAAGATACTTAAAAAATGCAATGTTTGGCGTTAACATACTTAAAAATGCTATGTCTGGCGTAAGATACCTAAAAATGCAATGTTTGGCGTAAGATACTTAAAAATGCAATGTTTGGCGTCGCATAAGATACTTAAAAATGCATTATTTGGCGTTAAGATACTTAAAAATGCAATGTTTGGCATTAAGATAGATACTTAAAAATGCAATGTTTGGCATTAAGATAGATACTTAAAAATGCAATGTTTGGTGTTAAGATAGATACTTAAAAATGCAATGTTTGGCGTTAAGATACTTAAAAATGCAATGTTTGGTGTAAGTTACTTAAAAATGCAATGTTTGGCGTTAAGATAGATACTTAAAAATGCAATGTTTGGCGTTAAGATAGATAATTAAAAATGTAATGTTTGGCATTAAGATAGATAATTAAAAATGCAACGTTTGGCATTAAGATAGATAATTAAAAATGCAATGTTTGGAGTTAAGATACTTAAAATGCAATGTTTGGAGTTAAGATAGATACTTAAAAATGCAATGTTTAGCGTTAAGATACTTAAAAATGCAATGTTTAGCGTTAAGATAGGTACTTAAAAATGCAATGTTTGTAGTAAAATACTTAAAAATGCAATGTTTGGAGTAAGATGTTTAAAAATGCAGTGTTTGGTGTTAAGATACTTAAAAATGCAATGTTTGGCGTTAAGATACTTAAAATGCAATGTTTGGAGTTAAAATACTTAAAAATGCCATCTTTGGCATTTAGTTACTTAAAAATACTTAAAAATGCTTAAAAATACTTAAAAATGCAATGTTTGGCATTAAGATACTGAAAAATTCAATGTTTCATGTAAGATACTGAAAAATGCAATGTTTGGCGTTAAGATACTTAAAAATGCAACATTTGGAGTAAGATACTTAAAAATGCAATGTTTGATATTAAGATAGGTACTTAAAAATGCAATGTTTGGTGTAAGTTACTTAGAAATGCTTGGTGTAAGATACTTAAATATGCAATGTTTGGTGTAAGATACTTAAAAATGTAATGTTTGGCATTAAGATACTTAAAAATTAAAAGTTTGGCGTATGATACTTAAAAATGCAATGTTTGGCGTTAAGATACTTAAAAATGCAATGTTGGCATTAAGATAGATACTCAAAATGCAATGTTTGGCACTAAGATCCTTAAAAATGCAATGTTTGGCATTAAGATATTTGAAAATGCAATTTTTGGCATTAAGATACTTAAAAATGCAATGTTTGGCGTTACGATACTTAAAAATGCAATGTTTGGCGTTAAGATAGATACTTAAAAATGCAATGTTTGGCGTTAAGATAGATACTTAAAAATGCAATGTTTGATGTTAAGATACTTAAAAATTCAATGTTTGGCGTAGGATACTTAAAAATGTAATGTTTGGCGTTAAGATACTTAAAATGCAATGTTTGGCGTTAAGATAGGTACTTAAAAATGTAATTTTTGGTGTAAGATCCTTATGAATGCAATGTTTGGCATTGAGATTCTTAAAAATTCAATGTTTGGCGTTAAGATATTTAAAAATGCAATGTTTGGCGTTAATATACTTAAAATGCAATGTTTGGCATTGAGATACTTAAAAATGCAATGTTTGGCATTAAGATACTTAAAAATGCAATGTTTGGCATTAAGATATTTAAAAATGCAATGCTTGGCTTTAGGATACTTAAAAATGCAATGTTTGGTATTAAGATAATTAAAAATGCAAAAAAAAATTGCCAAAACACAATCTTACACGTAACAGTTCATGACCAGAGAATAAATTAGTATAAGCCATCAGACGCAGCCTGCAGAATATTTAACACTGATTAAACAAAAGGTATTAGTAAATTTAGCATATAATTGCCACGTTAACGTCAGTAGAACTATTTTGACTTATAATCTCGACTGGCACCAGCTCCTCAAACAACATTAGGCTTGTCACACATTCTCAAGGATAACGTTAGCAAAAGGGCTTATAAAGGATTTAGCTTTCTCGGTATACAAAATACCGAGTAAGATAAGAGTGTACCAGATGGGGCTTTACCACGACGCCATTTTCCGCCTAGCAGCGCTGTTTGTGGCCAACTTTGTCAAATAACTTTCTTCGAGTTATAGAGTTATTTCATATTTTGTATACTATACATTGGAAGCTTTTATGTTTCCAGGTCATTATATTGTAACAAGGCGGGATCCGACCTCCAGCTCACTCAGGACAAAGCAAGATTTTCCCCTCGTGCATAATTTGTAATCTTTATATTCCTAACTTAACGTAAATTAAAACGTGCTAAAATCTACGGTCAAATAGAGCATCGTTTCACCAACGAAAATTAAATTAATACGCTCTATTTTGTTAGAAATAATTTTTCTGTACTGTTTAACAGGTACATTATTTATGATTTACATTTTCATTCAAACAAATAAATCATAAATATCCTATCCTAATGTTCCTGCATCGTTGACTCAACGCGAAACACCTTTTTCAGACCTTTTTAGGTTCTTCCACTTAATTTTCCTGGGTCCCCTCAACAACAACAACAACAACAACAAAGTAGTTTATAGACTTACTCCCCGAGTAAGTGAAAATAACTTAGCACTCAAAATCTAAAAGCTATTCTGCTTCGCAGACGTTTATCCAACCAAGGCAGTGATTCTCGACTAGATGTTATCCAAACCAGCTTTAGTGATATTTTCACAATGTTAGTTTTCTGGTCTCACTGTGACCCATTGCCACGGACCTGTAAGTAATTACTATAATGATAATCATTCCATAATCAATATTTAATTAATGAAAATTCTTTTCACAAAGGCCATCGAAGAAATATAATGAAGCCAACTGTAACTCGAAGATATTCAAAAGGTACTAATTATTTGAATTACCAACCAAGACTCTACCCTCTATCTGTACGGGGGGAGAGAGAGAGAGAGAGAGAGAGAGAGAGAGAGAGAGAGAGAGAGAGAGAGAGAGAGAGAGAGAGAGACAATTTTACCATCTCTAAAAGCATTATTATTAAAATAGAGACCAGAGTTCTAGTTAAAAAAAAAATATTGAATCTTTATGTGTTACCAAGTGCATTAAACAACGTAAAGTTCCTACTTTTCTCAAAAAGTACTTTGAAAATATTAATTTAATTTCTAAATCTAGAAGTTGAAATGACATGGTCAAGCAGCAGTAGCACTGGGGCAGGTCAGGCAGGAACTGGCGTGGGACCACATTCAAAGAAGAGCTGACAAAAATAAAAATGCATAATTAAAACTATATTTTCTGGTTTCTGTTTTCTTAATGTTGCCTTGAGCCAGGAGGAAGTATGCAAAGACTGTTATCAAGTCTTATCTCCCGTACCCTAAATTCTAAATCCTGTTTTCGATGGCCACGGACAAAGCTGCTTAAGTCTGTCTTTCAAAGATTTGGAAGCGATTGAAAATCGATCGTCTTTGTCAACATTGAAATAACAACAGTTACTCGTCTTGAAATGTCTTGGATAGAAAACGCAAATATCAGAAAACGGGATTTACTGCGGTAACCCAAATAGATGGATTAATTCAAATGTGAATGATCTACATAAATGCAAAATATATAGCTGGAAGACAGAGGAGGTAGGAGTACTATACCAGGAGCACGCACATCAAGGAGTGTCACGGGAGGATTTTCCCTCGCCATGACATAACCAGGATACGAGAATGAGAATAATACTATTGTACATATACACTTTTGTCAGTCTTCTTGCCTGGAGACACGGGTCGGAGAATGGTACTGTGTCATAGTTGACACGGTGGGTATGAAGACTGACGTTTACGCTGCCTGGGAAATAGAGTAGGCCTGTCCTACCTGCTATTACATGATATTCCTTGTGTGTATGGGTCTTACTACTGATGAGGCCAGGTGATGTCTTCCCATCTTCCATTTTAGGGGTATTGAAGAAAATTCCTGGTATTCAGCTTGTTTCTTTATTACTCATTACATCATGCCAAATTTCTCCCAGGCCTAGTCTCCTGGACTTGATTAATTTACCTAGTCTTCAGAACTCCTGGATTAGATCCCCTGGACTAGATCCCTGGATTAGATCCCTTGCAAGGGATAGATAATCATTTGTATTAATAATTTGGTAAAATAGCCAAAATGAAGAGCGGACAGGTTGACGACCCCTCACACGAAAGCATTCGTGATTCTTACATGTGTTGCTAGTGTTACCAAAATGCAGACGAAAGATTCAGGGCAGCGCTCCCATACTCGAGTGAGAAAAAACAAAACAAGGGACTGGCTACACTGCCTCTGTCGTGTCCACAACAAAAACGAAAACACTTTATAGTTCCAATCATTTACAATAGCAGTGTAAAGATATTAGAGGAGGATGATGAATCAATTCCTAAATAAATCATTAATAATTAAAGGAATATTTTTCCCATTACAAAACTTTTCCCTCGGGGAAGAATTGATTCATGTCCACTCTAATATCAAGGACAACTTTTCCTAACGGAACCAAACAGCTCCTTAGGTGGGTCTGCGACTGTGAAAAAACAGGTCTTGTACAGTAGAAACAAGCAACGATCTCAACTAGAGACTAAAGGGGCTCTTGCAACAACATAAAACAAGGATATACTTGAGAACTAAATGGGGACACTACCCTATAGGTGTGCGTTCAATACAGCTTTCCTAATAGCTTTGTCTAGCCTAATACTGGGGTTAGATTGACTCCACTTACACAGGATGTCACATCACTCTGCAACAAAAGAGTTCTCCACATGTGAAGACAGAATTTACTCCTATTGAGGCGTCCTAATGATTATCAAACTCACCAGCGCTATTGGCTAGAAACGACTCTAAACTTGAATCTCAAAGGGGTTTGGAAAGTGGTGTACTCTATCCTCTAAAATGTACCAAACCAGTACTACAAGAGCAAAACTCTGACAATTTCCTATAAGACAAGACCCATAAGACACAATTGCATTCCCAACCAGGGCACTATGTGAATTCTTGTACAAAATGTTTTACATTATACCTTTGTTCATTACTTCAACACTATAAAGTTTTCACATTGCTGGTCACTGTGAACAGAAAAAATTACGCTTTCATCAATCTCAAACTAAGAAAAAAAAAACAAAACATACAAAATAACAGTATTGTACATCATCAAACAGAGTCTATATCTCTTCAATGAGACGTGAGGGAGGCACAATATTCCTAGCACCTCTTGTACGAACTCCTTCAGTTACTATATCAGGCACATTTTCAGAGTGCTCTTTCATGGTAACTAACCATTCTTCATCACCGTGGAATGGCTTTAGTTTATTAGCAGCTCGTTCTACGATTGTATCATCAAACAAATTTTTCAACACATAAGTGGATCCATCTCGCACAATTTCTACCACTCTATAGGGTCCGAGCCACTTAACATTTAACTTTCGACTAGTACCAGGTACTTGAGTCTTATTTCTGACCCAGACTTGTGAATCCTTTTCAACACTTTTCTTCACTCGCTTTCGGTTAGCTATGCTTAAAAATGTTTTTGACCTCTCCAAGTGGGTCTTTTGGATTATCTCATGAACTTTGGCAATATCAGAATCACTCACTTCATCATCAATTGACAGTAATGTAGTTATTATTTGTCTAGCAGGTCTCCTGCTAAAGAAGACATAATGTGGCTGTTCACCTGTTGTTGCGTGGACAGCACAATTAAGGACTCGTTGGGTTTCGCCTAAATAGGTTGGCCACTGATAAGGATGACCCTGAGACATGACATTCAATAGGGTCTTCATAGTCCTATGCATTCTTTCTGATATGCTGTTACCTTCAGGATGGTATGGTGTGATGAAACCAGTATTTATATTGTGCTTTTGGCAAAGATCTCTAAACTGTTGTGATGTGAATTCAGCCCCATTGTCAAGAATTACACACCCTGGAATTCCAAAATCATTTAAATATTTCTGAAAATTCTTACTGACCACTTCTGTAGTCTTATTTCTCAGTGGGTAGAACTTCACAAAGCGTGAATAATGATCAATCACTGTAAGCACAGGACGGTACCCATTTGCACCAGACATCATATCTGTCAAATCAATACTGATACGCTCCAAGGGTTTATGTACTGGTGGAAGTTCTTGGAATTTCTGCTGTAAGGATGGACTGTCTTTATGAACCTGACATGTAATGCATTCTTTAACAAACTTAACCACATCAGATCTAAGTGAAGACCAATAGAAGTAAGTCTCCAGAGCATCAATAGTTTTCCTTCTCCCTAAATGACTAACAACAGACTCATGACCAAACTTCAAAGCAGCTTTCCTAAGCTCCTGCGGTACCACAAGTCTTAACTGAATACTATTGTCATGCTTGTCAGCACTCAGATATAACAAGCCTTCATACAGCATAAACTGATGGATGAATGCTCTGGGAAACTTCTTCCTAGGCAATTTTCCTCCTTCTAAGTATGCAATCAACTCACCCCATCTTGTTTCACCTACCTGCTTAGCCTTGTATTCTTCCTTACTCAACCCAAGATAATTGTCTTGATTATTGTGAAAGATTGCCCTAACTGGCCTACTTAACTGATCAGCTACCTCATTGTGCTTTCCTGGCCTATACACAACTTTGAAACGATAATCCTGCATTTCAATAATCCATCTATTCATCCTAGGTGACTTTGTCTTTCTTTTGAATACTGACACAAGAGGTTGATGGTCTGTATGGATTGTAAACATGGTACCCCAAAGAAAATGATGAAACCGCCTACATGCTAACACAATAGCCAAGGCTTCCCTATCGGTAGTAGAATATCTCTGTTCTACAGGCTTCAATTTCTTTGAAAAGTATCCAACAGGTTTCAAAAGGCCATCACTCTCCTGCATCAGCAACGCACCTACATGATTCAGACTAGCATCTGTGAATAACTGAAAAGGTTTTGTCATGTCTGCTTTTATGAGCAAAGGAGCTGTCATAAGGAGCTGTTTCAACTGATTCAAAACTAGACTGACACTCTGGTGTCCATGCAAATGGCTCTTTCATTCTTAAAAGATTGGTTAAGGGGACAGCAATTTTAGCAAAAATTTGTATGTGCTTGCGATAAAATCCGCACATTCCTAAAAATCTCCTAGTTTCTTTGACATCAGTAGGAGCTTTCATATCTCTGATGGCACTTATGTTGTCAGGACAAGGCTTGCATCCTTCTTTGGATATTATATGGCCAAGAAATTTAATCTCTTTTTGTGCAAACTGACACTTCTTGATGTTTAATTTCACACCCTTTTCACTAAATAATTTGAACAGCTCTTCTAATCTCTCAATTAATTCTTCCAAGCTGGGTGCCCATATTACAATATCATCTAAATAATTCTTTATGTATCCCTTTTTTAGTAATGGAGCCAAGATATTACCTATTACCCTTGAAAATATAGCTGGGCTGCAGCTCAAACCAAACGGTAACCTCTTAAACCTGTATAAGGAGACTCCATCACTAAAAGTTGTCAGATCTCTACTATCTTCATCTAATTCTACCTGATAATAAGCGTCTTTCATGTCCAATGAAGCATAAAATTGATTCCCTGATGCTGACTCAACTAATTCTTCTAATCTAGGCAAAGGACGGATGTCAGTTTGAAGGTGGGTATTGACTTTTCGATTGTCCAAGCACATCCTTTGAGAATTGTCTGGTTTCCTTACCAAGACTATAGGACTTAACCATGCAGCTGTGGATGGCTCAATTATATCTTTAGCTTCCATATCCTCCAACATATTTGCAATAAGCTGCTTGGCTTTCTCAGGGTATCTATACATGGGTGACCTAACTGGTTCAGAATCACTAACATTAATATGTCCCTGAACTCCCTTGAATTTTCCTATCTCATTACTCTCCACTATGAAAACTTGGTGATTTTTCATGATTAGATTCTTTAATTGGGCCTGCTGTTCATCGTCTAAATGTGACCAATCTTGCTGTGCAATCAAATTTTCCAGCTTTTTCTCTCTAGTGCATCCTTGTTCTGGTACAACACGCATGCTTTCAGGTATCAGCTCATTCCTAATTTCAATCTTTCGACATCTGGGAGCTACTGAAATGATGTCCCTTTCATCAATCTTATGGTAAGTACCTATCAGTGTTCCTATTTTCAACTTAACTACACCCTTTGTACTATTTATGAGAGGTATATGTACTTCCTGATTATCAGTGACTTTAAGGCACAAAGCCTTAGTAGCACCATAGGCTTTTAAGTCTTAGGTATATTCGAATATTGTATCTTTTAATTCATTTACAGACACAGCATAAATACCTGCAGAAGAGGGAGGTAGGATAATCTTTTTCTTTAATCTTATCTCATCTACTCCAAGGTTTAATGGCTGAATAGTTTTGAGATTCCTAATTCTCCTTGTGGAAGGTCTCAGTTTAAGAAGCCGCACATGATATGTAATATTATCCCAAATTACTATACCCTTTGTATGATCCCATGTTAGACAAGCAACCCCAAGCAAATCTGCACTCAATAAAATTTCTGTATCTAACAAGTTGTCTGGCACAATAAAAAATAAGTGAGTAACAACTCTAGTGCCACTATGAACTTTTAAATAAACAGATTCTAGTATTGGTACAACTGCCTGGGTGACTCCCGTTAACCTTGGTAAATTTCTCATCTTGGCAGGCTTCAAACCTAAACTTTCCACAAAGGATTTCTTAACTATGCTGGCACAGCTACCTGTATCAACTAAGGCTTCAATCATGTTATCATTAACCACCAGACTGATACTAGGAGCTCGTGCCAGACTCCCTAGTCATTTTATACCTACTTTTCCTGGACATCCTACATGACCTCTCCTACTATTTTGTTGGAAACAATCAAAACAAACTCCCTTTGGAGGATCAAGAGGACAATCAGACAGATTATGGTCAGTCACTCTGCAAAAGGCACAATATTTACTATTACTCTTTTGTTTCTTCATGTTTACTTTCTCCAGCTTTTGATTTAACTCTTCAAGCTTCTTTCTTAAATTATCTAGCTCACTTCTTTTTAATTCCCCCTGTTGAACACCTGTTACTGGGGTTAATGACTGAGGATTCCCCGTGCCTGAAATTGGCAAGACTCTATTCCCATTACTACTATTCATTCCTTGAGCCCTATAATATTCTTCTTCGGCCCATGTCATGAAATTTTCCAACGGAATATGGTCTGCTAAGAAATCAACTAGTTTGGCTTGGGCCTGTGAATTCAATCCCTTATAAACCTTTGTCTTAAGGAATTTATCTGATGTTGGAATTGGATCATTGGGGAATTTCAAAGTTAAAGCTGAGATTTTACACTGTAATTATTAATAAAGGAAATAGGAGGTTCATCAAAATAGTAAGTCATGGCAGTAATCTCTTGCCATGCCTGTAACAGAGTGGCTGAGCCAATAAACTGCTTCTTCATAAGTTTTTTAATCTCATCCCAAGGTAGATTATTACCCTGTTTTACTAACGCTGCTGTTAAGAATGTAGCTATATCTGGTTCAGCCCGGGCCATTGCCACTTCTATTCTCCTGTCATCTGAGCTAGTGCATGACTCTACTTGTCTAAAAAAAGTATTAAGTCTGTTGTCAGCAAGAACTCCCTTGAGTTCAGAAAGTTTGAGAAGGGCTACATCTTTCGGCTTTTACACTGGTACACTCAGAGGAATTGCTACTGGAGTATTTATTGAATAAAAGAATGGATTGGTATTATTAAAGGGATAAGTAGTCTGTGGTCCAAGGAAAGGATTGGGTATTACAGTCTGTTGACCTTGCTGCAAAATGAATGGGTTTGACTGACTGGTATGAGGGTTTTGACAAGAGTTACCTGATGTTGGATTAGGTATAGGTGTGGGGGGTTGTGTAGGAGGTTGTACTACCACTGCAGGGTTAGGTGGTGTTGATGAGACATTTATGGGTATTAAGGGCACTGTACTTGTGATAGTAGTTGTGTTTTGTGGTGGGTACTTGGTATTTGTACGAGGTGGTATTGGGGGTACGTATTGTGGGTTCCTGTTATGGTATTGAGGTTGTCACATGAAAATGGATCACTTGGAATGTGAGACATATGTGGTGTAGACATTATGGGTGGTTGAGTGTTATTACGATTGGGTGTTAAGTGTTGTATAGTCCCCTGTATGTCAACCAACTTCTGGTCCAAGTCCTTGAATTGATTTGTTAAATCTCCCACTTGAGACCAAACATCCTGGTAAGATTGAGTGAAGCTCTTAACTGTCTGTAATGTTTATTGTGTTTCTTGTTCTAATTGAATTAGATCAATATATGATTCATCAGTACCAGTCGCCATTGTTACAATATTTCAAACACTTATATATAATCAAATAGTAAAATGTAAACTACATTAAGAGACAATACCATACATCTCTACAGAAATAATGAACATGCATGTAAATAAGTCATGACCTTAATCAGACATAAATCAACAATATTGTATGAAGAAATGCATACAATACGACAAAACATTATAAGTGACCTACATAATATCTATAGGCACAGTGGGTCTGGATCAAAAGCACTGGGCTACAGATCCCACCGCTGCCACCAAATGTCACGGGAGGATTTTCCCTCGCCATGACATTACCAGGATACGAGAATGAGAATAATACTATTGTACATATACACTTTTGTCAGTCTTCTTGCCTGGAGACACGGGTCGGAGAATGGTACTGTGTCATAGTTGACACGGTGGGTATGAAGACTGACGTTTACGCTGCCTGGGAAATAGGGTAGGCCTGTCCTACCTGCTATTACATGATATTCTTTGTGTGTATGGGTCTTACTACTGATGAGGCCAGGTGATGTCTTCCCATCTTCCATTTTAGGGGTATTGAAGAAAATTCCTGGTATTCAGCTTGTTTCTTTATTACTCATTACATCATGCCAAATTTCTCCCAGGCCTAGTCTCCTGGACTTGATTAATTTACCTAGTCTTCAGAATTCCTGGATTAGATCCCCTGGACTAGATCCCTGGATTAGATCCCTTGCAAGGGATAGATAATCATTTGTATTAATAATTTGGTAAAATAGCCAAAATGAAGAGCGGACAGGTTGACGACCCCTCACACGAAAGCATTCGTGATTCTTACATGTGTTGCTAGTGTTACCAAAATGCAGACAAAAGATTCAGGGCAGCGCTCCCATACTCGAGTGAGAAAAAACAAAACAAGGGACTGGCTACACTGCCTCTGTCGTGTCCACAACAAAAACGAAAACACTTTATAGTTCCAATCACTTACAATAGCAGTGTAAAGATATTAGAGGAGGATGATGAATCAATTCCTAAATAAATCATTAATAATTAAAGGAATATTTTTCCCATTACAGGAGCAGTTCATGTTTCGGGGGAACGGACAGCAAGTCCCACCTGTTGCTCTAACAACTAACTTCCTTATTTTCATCTCATTTTAAGGGGAAATAATAAGACGCCGGTTCACTCCTTGAGGAAACCTCCTCACTGCTCAATCAGAAGCACCACTTAGCTTATTACTCGAACTACGCTAAACAATCGTCAAGACTTGTAAAAAAAAACTCTAAGGTACAACTCCATCGTGTGATGTAATTTCGTTCAGACCATCACCGCGTTTACAGCTGGGGTTAAATTTAACGTTTCAACAAATTCACCGTTTCACTTCATACTTCTCGACTGGAAAGCCACCAAAAGCTGTGCAGCCTTAATTTTTTTAACATTACGGCGTCACAACCTCGAGACCGGAGGGTACCTTCACGTCCACACACATCTTAAGCAATTAAATATTCAAACACGGGTGCTATGTCAATAACAAACAAAGCACCAGCACCAGAGATTGAAACTTTTTGTAAGAGACGGCACAGGTTGGCTTAAGACGTGAGGGGTGTGGGTCGGCCGCAGACTTTTTTCAGAACAAGGATCAGAGACAGCTATCAAGTACAATAACGAAATGGCGTTCGATAATAATACTTTGAATCTTGTTGCGGGATAGTTCCGGAGAATTGAATATGTCTGTGTCCCAAGGGGTTGGCGAGACTCTGAATATAAAACTGCACAAGTATAATTGTCCGCCAGATTGGCCCCGACTACCCCCAGGAAGTCCACCACCACAACGGCCGCAACCACCCCGACTAAATGACGAAACCGGCATGAAACTTGTTGGACTCTTTAGTGAGGTTTTTGTTGATATGAAAAATACAGGAGGAATCGCCGTTAATCGGGATAGTTCCGGGAACCTGAACTTGGCAGTGTCCAGAGAAGTTGGTGGGACTCTGAATATAAAATTACGAAATTGCAGTGGGGAATCAAAAGATGTCCTACAGGATGGAATGTTACACCCCGAACTAAACCCACCAACTGAATATGGAAACGCGACTAAGGTATGTTGGCGACGGCGGATCCGACCGTCCCCACTACCTGACATTGGAAATATAACGGGGAGTAAGTGTCCCTCCGATGCTACTCTTCCTAGAGATGAAAAGAAGGACAAGCGATCAAAACAAATGGATTTCAAAATGAGAAGAAGGGCTCTCATACTACAAGAGATGAGTGTCGTGGAAGAACAATTTCAATTGATTAGAGATATGACTGTAGAGAAACTAAATACGAGAGACAATTCAAGACTGGATAACGTCATGAAGAACACAACTGACTCTCTCAGACGAATACTGGACGACATGGGTAACGAATTGGAAGATGTCAGTCCAGAGAATGATTCGACAGAGACCGAAAGCGAAACTGAGCAGCGATCTGAAATGAACGGAAAGAACCCTCAAATTAACGACGAGGGCAAATTCGAAGAGGGTCTTGGGAATACATCGGTGGTACCGAAAGTGAAGAAGGCCTGGGCACGATTAAAAGATGGTGGTTTAGAATCAGCGGAGGAGAGACGAAATGGTCGACCTGACGATAGAGAAGACATTCCAGAGAGACCACCAAGACGTCGAAGGATAGCCAGAGAAGCAAAGGAGGCAATTAGAAGACCAAGACCTGAAAGGAGACCAGCGAGAGAGGCCGAAGGCAAGAATGACCCAGGAAGCGAGAACACGGAACGAAGAACCAAGGGGGAAGGCACTCCATTAGTGAGGGAGATTTCCCCAATAAGTAAGTATTTCAGAAGATCGGAGCGGGAAAGACTCGATAATGGCCTCGAAACTGCCGAACCAAATGAGCTCATTGGAAGAGCACCGTTAGGATATGAGAGTTTATTTGAACCAGAGGAATGGCAGGGACAAGAAAATAGGGAGGAGAGAGAAATGTCAGAAGATGGACCAATTGAAACTGCCTACCAAGGGTGGGAAGGACATCCACCAGCGGAAGGAGACTTTGTCCACCAAAGGTGGGAAGGACCTCCACCAATGGAAAAAGACTTGTTTGAACCAGTGGAATGGCAGAAACGAGACGATGGCGAGGAGAGAGAAATTGAGACGGTCGACCAAAAGATTTCAGAGTATGAAAAATCTGAGACCGTCGACCAAGGGATCTCTGAAACAACCGAGATTGACAGCCAAGGGATTTCAGAGTATGAAACAACTGAGACTGACGAGAGCGAGACAAGCCAGGAAAAGGAACCAAAGAAACGCAAAGGGAAAGCAGAGACGACCACTGATACGTGGAGCGAAACAGAAACAGCGAGCGAAGAGACGTCTCAAACAGTCACTAGAGAGACAGGATCCGCTGAAGAGCGAGCTCCGCCAGAGGACAGAATTCTGGATGAGATTGACGAAATGGAACAGAGGGACGGCGAAGGAAAGCTGAGAATAACCGATTACAAGTGGAGAGTTTTCTCACCGAGATTCCAACAGTTCGAGCATGATTCTAAAGTTTTGCCTATACCCAAACTGAAGAAGAAACCAGTCTTCCGGAAGCGAAATAGAGTAAAGGTTGCCTGCGATAACAAACTGAAGGCCATGATAAATAAAACAAGGGTGAGAGTTGGACTAGCAACCGACATCGTGACCGGTTACAGCGTCATGAACTTGCATACTGCCATGGCCCTGGGTATGGAAGAACAGATCAAAGAAATTGTCCCTACTACGGCCGAGAGAAAATTTTTCGAGGATTATGCCCTCATAGGCATCATAGAGAATGTGCCAGTCACTCTCGGGAATAGATTACAAGTTGTTGTTGATTCTTACATCCAGAATCGATACACGGACCCAGGGATTTCACTTGGCCGCGAGATGCTGTGGCGTTACGGGATGATCCGTGAGTTCGATGCTAAAGGATCTGAACTGTACATCACGGATTCCTCAAAACCAAACAGCAATGCATATCATGGCGAACCGCTAACATTCGATGTCTTCGCTGACAAAAAGGAAAGGAGTCTTCCGGTAAAAGTTCAGATCTCAGAAGGCGAAGGCAATTTCATAAGAGCTAGGTTTCTGGAAAAGAAGAACAGGTTCAAACTGATGGAAGGACTGCCAATGTTTGGCAGGCCAATAATACACAATTTGAGGATCGTGACCAATAACGGAAACTTGCCTCTCGCGAGAATCTTCACCAGGAAGGACATCCCAAATAGTACACACGGGGATATCATCTTGGGCACCCACTTCTTGAGTAGAGTGAAAGCCGTTCTGGATTACGGTCAACAGGTGATGCATATGAAGGTGAAACGTAATTGCTGGTATAGCATCAACTTGAATGGGACAAAGAAGTAGTTATTAAGCCCCATCTCATCAGAGGACGTATCACAAAAATTTATAGAGCCCTATAAGAGTTGAAGTTACTTCATGGAAGGAAATAAAAGCCTATAAAACAAGGAAGCCCGATCACAGGGCATATGAAGAAGGAAGGAAGCCCGATCACAGGGCATATGAAGAAGGAAGGAAGCCGATCACAGGGTATATGAAGAAGGAAGGAAACCCGATCACAGGGTATATGAAGAAGGAAGGAAGCCCGATCACAGGAGGTATGAAGAAGTAAGGAAGTACCCAGAGTAGAGAGAGGGAAAGAGGAGAAGAGGCAAAGAACAGGAAGGGAGGTTCCCCCACCTCCCGCCCAGTTCTTTGCTTCTCTCTCTCTCTTTCTTTCTCTACTTCCTTCTCTCTCTAACTTTTTCTCTCTGTAGAGAGAGGGAAAAGGGAGAAGAGGCACAGAACAGGAAGGAGGTCCCCCCACCTCCCTCTCTGTTCTTCGCTTCTTTTCCTCTCTCTCTCTCTGCTTCCTTCTCTCTCTAACTTTTTCTCTCTGTAGAGAGAGGGAAAGGGGAGAAGAGGCACAGAACAGGAAGGAGGTCCCGCCCACCCCCTCTCTGTTCTTCGCTTCTTTTCTCTCTCTCTCTCTCTCTCTCTGCTTCCTTCTCTCTCTAACTTTTTCTCTCTGTAGAAAGAGGGAAAGAGGAGGAGAGGCACAGAACAGAGAGGGAGGTACCCCCCCCCCTCCCTCTCTGTTTTTTGCCTCTTCTTCTCTCTCTCTCTCTCTCTCTCTCTCACTGCTTCCTTCCCTCACTCTGCTTCCTTTTCTCTCTCTCTCGCTCTCTCTCTCTCACTCTGCTTCTTTCTTTCTCTCTCACACACACACTCTGCTTCCTTCTCTCTCTCTCTCTCTCTCCTCTCTCTCTCTCTCTTTCCTTCTCTCTCTCTCTCTCTCTCACACACACTCTGCTTCCTTCTCTCTCTCTCTCTCTGCTTCCTTCTCTCTTTCTCTCCCTGCTTCCTTCTCTCCCTCCCACTCTCTCTGCTTCCTTCTCTCTCTTTATCTCTCTGTCTCTGCTTCCTTCTCTCTCTCCCCGTCCTTCTCTAACTTTTTATGTTCTTTGGTACTCTCTCTCTCTTTCTGGAGAGTCGGTTTTCTCTCTCTTTCTCTCTCTCGAGGCTCGGTTCTACTCTCCCTCTCCGTCTTTCTCTTTTTCTCTATGTTCTTCGGAACTCTCTCTCATCCTCTCTGTCTAGAGAGTCGGCTCCCTTCTCTCGCTCTCTAGAGTCGCTTCTCTCTCTGTCTCTCTCTTTAGAGATGGGCAGTGAAGGGACATGGAACAGAGAGGGAGGTCCCACCTCTCCCCCTACGTTCTTCGGTGCTCTCTCTCTCTCTTTCTCTGGAGATGGGAAAAGAAGGGCCATGGAACAGAGAGGGAGGTCCCACCCATCACTCTATGTTCTTCGGTACTCTCTCTCTCTCTCTCTAGAGATGGGAAGAGAAGGGGGCAGGGAACAGAGAGGGAGGTCCCACATCTCCCTCTATGTTCTACGGTGGTCTCTCTCTCTCTCTCTCTCTCTCTTTCTCTAGAGATGGGAAGAGAAGGGGCATAGAACAGAAAGGGAGGTCCTACCCCTCCATCAATGTTCTTCGGTGCTATGTCTCTTTCTCTCTCATTAGAGATGGGAAGAGAAGGGGCACAGAACAGAGAGGGAGGTCCCACCTCTCCCTCTATGGTCTTCGGTGCTCTCGCTCTCTCTCTAAAGATGGGAAGAGAAAGAGCACGGAACAGAGAGGAAGGTCCCACCCCTCCCTCTATGTTCTTTGGTGCTCTCTCTCTCTCTTTCTCTAGAGATGGGAAGAGAAGGGGCACAGAACAGAGAGGGAGGTCCCACCCCTCCCTCTATGTTCTTCGGTGTTCTTTCTACCTCTTTCTCTAGAGATGGGAAGAGAAAGGGCATGGAACAGAGAGGAAGGTCCCACCCCTCCCTATATGTTTTTCGGTGCTCTCTCTCTCTCTTTCTCTAGAGATGCGAAGAAAAGGAGCACGGAACAGAGAGGGAGGTCCTACCCCTCCCTCTATGTTCTTTGGTGCTCTCTCTCTCTCGAGAGAGAGAGATGGGAAGAGAAGGGGCAGGAAACAGAGAGGGTGGTCCCACCACTCCCTCTATGTTCTTCGGTGCTCTCTCTCTCTCTCTAGCGATAGGAAGAGAAGGGGCACGGAACAGAGAGGGAGGTCCCACCACTCCCTCTATGTTCTTCGGTGCTCTCTCTCTCTCTCTAGCGATAGGAAGAGAAGGGGCACGGAACAGAGAGGGAGGTCCCAGCCCTCCCTCTATGTTCTTCGGTGCTCTCTCTTTCTAGAGATGGGAAGAGAAGGGGCACGGAACAGAGAGGAAGGTCCCACCCCTCCCTCTATGTTCTTCGGTGCTCTCTCTCTCTCTCTCTCTCTCTAGAGATGGGAAGAGAAGGGTACGGAACAGAGGGAGGTCCCACCCCTCCCTCTATGTTCTTCGGTGCTCTCTCTCTCTCTCTCTCTCTCTAGAGATGGGAAGAGAAGGGTACGGAACAGAGAGGAAGGTCACACCCCTCCCTCTATTTTCTTCGGTGCTCTCTCTCTCTCTCTAGAGATGGGAAGTGAAGGGCATGGAACAGAGAGGGAGGTCACACCCCTCCCTCTATGTTCTTTGGTGCTCTCTCTCTCTCTCTTTCTCTAGAGATGGGAAGAGAAGGGGCACGGAACAGTGAGGGAGGTCCCACCCCTCCCTCTAATGTTCTTAGGTGCTCTCTCTCCCTCTTTCTTTAGAGACGGGAAGAGAAAGGGCACGGAACAGAGAGGAAGGTCCCATCCCTCCCTCTATGTTCTTTGGTGTTCTCTTTCTCTCTCTATATAGAGATGGGAAGATAAGGGGCACGGAACACAGAGGAAGGTCCCACCCCTCCCTCTATGTTCTTTGTTGCTCTCTCTCTCTCTCGAGATGGGAAGAGAAGGGGCACGGAACAGAGAGGGAGGTCCCGCCCCTCCCTCTAAGTTCTTCGGTGCTCTCTTTCTCTCTCTCTCTAGAGGTGGGAAGAGATGGGGCACGGAAAAGAGAGGGAGATCCCACCCCTCCCTCTATGTTTTTCGGTGCTCTCTTTCTCTCTAGAGATAGGAAGACAAGGGGCACGGAACAGAGAAGGAGGTCGCACCCCTCCCTCTATGTTTTTCGGTGCTCTCTTTCTCTCTAGAGATAGGATGACAAGGGGTACGGAACAGAGAGGGAGGTCCCACTCCTCCCTCTATGTTCTTCAGTGATCTATCTCTCTCTAGAGATAGATCACTGAGAAAGAAAGAGAGAGAGAGAGCACCAAAGAATAATGATGGGAGGGTGGGATGGGACTCCTTCTTCTCTGTTCCAGTGCCCCTTTCTTTCCTAATCTCTAGAGAGAGGAGAGAGGGCCCAAAAGGGCCCAAAAACCATAGAGGGAGGAGTGGGACCTCCCTCTCTGTCCGGTCCCTTTTGTCCTTTTTTTCCTAATCCTCCAGAGAGAGAGAGGAGAGAAGAGTGAGGGAGAGCGAGGAGGAGAGCACCGGAAAAACATAGTGGGAGGGGTGGGACCTCCCTCTCTGTTTCGTGTCCCTTCTCTTCCCATCTCTACAGAGAGAGAGAGAGAGAGAGAGCACTGAAGAACATAGAGGGAGGGGTGGGTCCTCCTTCTCTGTTCCATGCCCCTTCTCTTCCTTTCACTAGAGAGAGAGAGAGAGAGAGCACCAAAGAACATAGAGGGAGGGGTGGGACCTCCTTCTCTTTTCCGTGAGCGTTCTCTTCCTATCTCCAGAGAGAGAGAGAGAGCACCGAAGAACATAGAGGGAGGGATGGGACCTCCCTCTCTGTTCCGTGCCCCATCTCTTCCTACCTCTAGAAAGAGAGAGAGAGAGTACTGAAAAACATATAGGGAGGGGTGGGACCTCCTTCTCTGTTCCGTGCCCATTCTCTTTCTGTGTCCAGAGAGAGTTAGAGAGAGCACCGAAGAACATAGAGGGAAGGGTGGGACCTCCCCCTCCACTCCGTGCCCCTTCTCTTCCCATCTCTAGAGAGAGAGAGAGAGAGCACCGAAGAACATAGAGGGAGGGATGGGACCTCCCTCTTTGTACGATGCCCCTTTTCTTAGCATCTCTAGAGAAAGAGAGAGAGCACCGAAGAACATAGAGGGAGAGGTGGGACCTCCCTCTCAGTTCCGTGCCCCTTCTCTTCCCATCTCTAGAGAGAGAGAGAGAGCACCAAAGAACATAGAGGGAGGGGTGGGACTTTCCTCTCTGTTCCATGCCCCTTCTCTTCCTATCTCTAGAGAGAGAGAGAGAGAAGAGAGTACCGAAGAGCATATGGGGAAGGGTGGGACCTCCCTCTCTGTTCCGTGCCCCTTCTCTTCCCATCTCTAGAGATAGAGAGAGAGAGCACTGAAAAACATTGAGGGAGGGGTGGGATCTCCCCCTCTGTTTCGTGCCCCTTATCTTCTCATCTCGAGAGAGAGAGAGAGAGAGAGAGAGAGCACCGAAGAACATAGAGGGAGGGTTGGGACCTCCTTCTCTGTTCCATGCCCCTTCTCTTCCCTTCACTAGAGAGAGAGAGAGAGAGAGTGCCAAAGACCATAGAGGGAGGGGTGGGACCTCCTTCTCTGTTCTATGACCCTTCTCTTCCTATCTCTAAAGAGAGAGAGAGAGAGCGAGAGAGAGAGAGAGAGAGAGAGAGAGAGAGAGAGAGAGAGCACTGAAGAACATATAGGGAGGGTCGGGAACTCCTTCTCTGTTCCATACCCTTCTCTTCCCATCTCTAGAGAAAGAGAGAGAGAGCACCAAAGAACATAGAGGGAAGGGTGGGTCCTCTCTCTGTTCCATGCCCCTTCTCTTCCTATCTCTAGAGAGAGAGATAGAGAGAGAGAGAGCGCCGAAACACATGGAAGGAGCTGTGGGACCTCCTTCTCGGTTCCGTGCTCCTTCTCTTCCTATCTCTAGAGAGAGAGAGAGCACCTAATAGCATAGAGGGAAGGGTGGGACCTCCCTCTCTGCTTGTAGTAGCCATCTTGCTTGGTGAGACATTCCTGCGTGCAGTCAGATTAATCAACAGATATCACAAGTTTAACTTACGTCTAGATTTGAGAAATATCTAGAAGTGTTCGTGAACTATCGGTGATAAGATTAGTGTGAAAATAGTAGGATAAAGCGTCTACTAAGTTAGTTTATCAAGTGAAATACTGTATCAGAACAAGATGGCAGTAAGTTCCAATTGTGGAAAAAAATGGCGAAATTTAGCTTGTTTGGCAGATTCGCAATATGATGAGGTAGCAGGAAGGGAACTGGCATTTCTCATCTATGAGATCAGCAACAGTCCTAACCAAAAAGATACAAAAGCATTCATAGATATATTAGTAGGATATAATCCTTCAAACTGGAACAAATCAACAGAAAACATCTTGAAAATAATTGAAGAAGTTCCAAATAAAATCCAAGTGGTCAAGAGACTCATAAAGAAAATATACATAAACCAACATATTCCGACAAAGAAAATGAATAAGGTGAACATTGTGAATATCCTAATTGATGCATTAGGAAAAAGAATGCCAAAAGCATGCAAACTGTGTAAGGTGTGGTATAGCATAGTTAATCCACAAAACCTAATCAGAAAATGTGCTGGATGCAACATTCCGACCCATCCACAATGTGCTGAGGTAATGCAAGATATGAGAAAAGATACCAGAATATTTTGCTCAACATGTCTATCATGGATAGACAATGTTATTAAATCAAGATTGAATGTACAAATAGTTGAGGATGAAGAAGAAGAGGAAGAGGAAGAAGGAGCAGAGGAAAACGGAAGAGAAGTAAACAAAACTGAAATGACAGAAAAAAATAAGGAAAACAAAGAACAAGATAAAAGTATGGATGCAGAGATACTTATTGATACTACATATGAGGCAATAAAGCAGCATACTTACGAAGAAATAAATTACGATATGACAACACAAAAGAAAATCCCAAAGAGGCTCTAATCAGATCTACACAATGACGGGAAAGAGGAAAAAATAGACAAAAAAGACAAAGTCTGCAACCTTTTGAAAAGAGGGAATTGCAGATTTGGAGAAAGATGTTACTACAAATATCTTAAGGTATGTCACAACTATGAAATATATGGTATATGTGCATACCTAGACGGCTATGAGGATGATTGCAGAGATCTGCATCCAAAAATATGCAAAAACCTAAAAGAAGGAAAAGGATGTAAGTGTTCGAAAAAAAAAATGTAAATATATGCACCCTGTAGCATGAATCCATAATCAAATAAATAATCAATCAAGTAATAAAATCCAAAATAAGAAAGAAACAAATAAAGAGAGGAATAAAGAATATAAGGTAAAAGAAAAAGCAAGCCATCAACGAGATATGCAGAGATGTCAGCAAAACATTTCAAAGCCTCAGCTCCAAGATTCTACTCAAGAGATAATAACTGTATTTATTATGCAAGAGGATATTGCAGATACAGAGAAAATTGCAGATTTGCAGACACAAAATGAATTATTATGATGAAGAAGATCAAATATTATGGAAAAGTTGGATTTTTTAATGTCAGAATTTCTGGAAACGAAACAAAGAACAAAACATACCGGAACAGGAAAGAGACATGGGAAAATCCTTATTATTACCAATATTAAATGAAGGAGAAAAACACGCAAACCATCAGGAGTGATGAATGCGCAGGGTTTAGTTACGAGTAACTCAAAAAGAAAAATAGAGTACTTAGAACTAACCTAAATTGAAAAGAAAATAGATATAATGAATATAAGTGAAACTTGGTATTCACAAGAGACTGAGAATGATGATCAAATAAAAGGGTTCCAAACTTATAGATCAAGGAATAGCAAAAAAATAGAAATCAAGGGGAACCGCAATATATGGGAAAGACAAAAAAAGAGGAAAAATATATGAGAAATGTGAACTAATAGCGGTAGAATTTGAATCTGAAAAATTAATGAACATAGTAATATATAGACCCCCTAATACTAAAGAGTTTGACATAATAATAGAAAAATTGGATGATATATGTAGAGATCACAAGGACTGGACTATTCTCCTATCCGGAGACTTTAACTTTCATTTCGTAGACTGGAAAGAACGAATAGGAGATTGTGGTTGTATTTATACCTATAAAAAAAGAGAGTAATAGTAGTGCAGAAGATAAGAGGCAATTCGAAAAGCTATTAGATATGCTACTAGAATACAACATTCAACAAATAAATCACCTGCCAACAAGAAAGGAAATACTTTAAGACCTAGTATTTGTGAACGAGATGAATTATGTTAAAGAAATAATAGTTTATAATGCGAGTATTTCAGACCATAATGTCATAGAATTAACAGTCCATTCCAAAGCAAGTGAAGACAGAGATAAGCAAGAAATGAAAAAGTGGGAAGGATATGGAAAATACAACTTCTACAGTAAAAATATAAAATGGTCAGAAATAAATGAAGAATTAAACAAAGATTGGGATAACATTTTCGTAAGTGATGACATAAGGGTAAATACGGAGATATTATATAAAATATTAGAGAAAATAGTGGATAAATATATACCGAAGAAGAAAAGTTAACATCAGTCATGCATACCAAGAGACAGAAGGATCTTGTTCCAGAAAATCAGAAAGTGGAAAAAAGGTCCTGCAAAAGAAAAAAATGCATGGAAAGTTATAGAACTAAAAAGTAAGATAGAAAATGCAGAACAAAAGATTATACAATCAAAAGAAAATGAAAAACGAGACTTGGAAGAAAAAACCCTAGTAAATATCAAGCAAAGCCCCAAACTATTATACTCGTACGAGAAAAAGATGAATAAAAGAAAAATAGAAATAGGCCCTCTAAGAATTGAAAAGATTAACGAATGAAGAAAAGGAAATATGCAACATATTGGCAGAACGATATAAGAGAGAATTCACCCATAGGATTGATAATGAAGATAATGATATAGAAGTAAGGGACGAAAATAGTGAATATTTAGCTGACATAGATATTAATGAAGCTGATATTGTGCAGGCTATTAATGAATAATAATATTGCAAAGCCACTTGCAATATTATTAAGACAAAGTGTAGATACAGGCACGATTTATGATGAGCACAAATTAGCATATATTACCCCTACTTTCAAAAGTGGATCAAGATTAGAGGCAAGTAATTATAGACCTGTGAGTCTAACATCACATATTATGAAAGTGTATGAAAGGGTAATGAAGAAAAATATTATGAAACATTTAATAAAAATAATTTGTTTAATATAGGACATGGTTTCGTACCCGGAAAAAGTACACAAACCCAACTGTTAAGTCCACCGTGAGAACATATACAAAAATATGAAAAGCGGAAATGAAACAGATGTGGTTTATCTAGACTTTGCAAAAGCTTTTGACAAGGTAGACCATAATATATTAGTGAAGAAAATTAGAAAACATAATATAGTGGATAAAGTAGGAAGATGGTTAAAAGAATTTTTACACAACAGAAAGCAGATAGTTATTGCAAACGATGAGAAATCGGATGAAGCTAAGGTAATATCCGGTGTGCCACAAGGTACGGTGTTAGCTGCATTACAGTTTGTTATTATGATTGCAGACATAGACAGTAATGTTAAGGACACGGTAGTGAGTAGTTTCGCCAATGACACAATAATAAGTAGAGAAATTACTTGTGATGAAGATAGGAACGCTCTACAAAGAGACCTTAACAAAGTATATGATTGGGCAGAGGTAAATAGGATGTTATTTAACTCTAATAAATTTGAATCAATAAATTATGGAGACAGAGAAGGAAAGCTATATGCATATAGGGGACCTAATAATGAGACAATCACAAATAAGGAAGCAGTTAAAGACCTTGGTGTGATGATGAATATGAACATGTTATGCAATAATCAAATAGCAATTCTATTGGCAAAGTGTAAAGCAAAAATGGGAATATTGTTACGGCACTTCAAAACAAGAAAAGCTGAACACATGATTATGCTTTATAAAACATATGTTCGTAGTCCACTTGAATATTGCAATATGATATGGTACCCACACTATCAAAAGGATATTGCACGAATAGAGAGTGTACAAAGGTCCTTTACAGCTAGAATAGAAGAAGTTAAGGACCTTGACTACTGGGAAAGACTACAATCCTTAAAATTAATATAGTCTATAAAGAGAAGAGAAGCTACATGATAATTCAGGCATGGAAACAGATAGAAGGAATAGCCGAAAACATCATGGAGCTAAAAATATCAGAAAGAGCAAGCAGAGGTAGATTAATAGTGCCCAAAACTATACCAGGAAAAATAAGGAAAGCACACAGAACATTAATCTACTATACACCAGCATCGATAATGCAGCGTCTATTCAATGCGTTGCCAGCTCATCTGAGGAATATATCAGGAGTGAGCGTAGATGTGTTTAAGAATAAGCTCGACAAATATCTAAGCTGCATCCCAGACCATCCAAGATTGGAAGATGCAAAATATACCGGAAGATGTACTAGCAACTCTCTGGTAGACATTAGAGGTGCCTCACACTGAGGGACCTGGGGCAACCCGAACAAGATGTAAGGTCTGTAAGGTAAGATACGATCTCTCTAGAGATTGGAAGAGAAGGGGCACGGAACAGTGAGCGAGGTCCCACCCCTCCCTCTGTGTTCTTCAGTGCTCTCTCACTCTCTCTAGAGATGGGAAGAGAAGTTGCATAGAATAGAGAGGGAGGTCCCACCCCTCCCTCTTTGTTCTTCGGTGCTCTCTCACTCTCTCTAGAGATGGGAAGAGAAGTTGCATAGAATAGAGAGGGAGGTCCCACCCCTCTCTCTTTGTTCTTCAGTGCTCTCTCACTCTCTCTCTAGAGATGGATAGAGAAGGATCACAGAACAAAGAGGGAGGTCCCACCCCTCCTTCTATGTTCATTTTTGCTTTTTCTATCTCTTTAGGGATGGGAAGAGAAGGGGCATAGAACAGAGAGGGTGATCTCACCCCACCTTCTATGTTCTTGGGTGCTCTCTCTCTCTCTAGAGATGAAAGAGAAGGGACAAGGAACTGAGAGGGAGGTCCCACTCCTCCCTCTATGTTCTTCGGTGCTCTCTCACTCTCTCTCTAGAGATGGATAGAGAAGGATCACAGAACAAAGAGGGAGGTCCCACCCCTCCTTCTATGTTCTTTTTTGCTTTTTCTATCTCTTTAGGGATGGGAAGAGAAGGGGCACAGAACAGAGAGGGTGATCTCACCCCACCTTCTATGTTCTTGGGTGCTCTCTCTCTCTCTCTAGAGATGGGAAGAGAAGGGGTTCAGAACAGAGAGGGAGGTCCCACCCCTCCCTCTATGTTCTTTGTTTCTCTCTCTCCCTAGAGAGAGAAATGGAAGAGAAGAAAGGACCCCAGAATGGCAGGAAGGGTAACCCAAAAAGCCTAAATAGCTGGAAGCATAACCTTCTAAGCCTTAATGACAAGAAGGTTAATCTTCCAAGACTTAATGATATGAAGGGTAACCCTCCAATCATTAATGACAATAAGGGTAACCCTCCAAGCCTAAATGACAGGAAGGGTAACTCTCTAAGTCCCAATGGCAGGAAGGGTAACCCTTCAAGCCTTAATGCTATGGAGGTAACCATTCAAGCATGGATGGTATGAAGGATATTCTTCCAAGCTTAAATAACACAAAGGGTAACCCTTCAAGCCTTAATGCTATGGAGGGTAAGTCTCGAAGACACGGCAGCTGGAAGAGTGACCTTCCAAGTTCCAAACCTTCCAAGAAGTGGCAGTAGGAAGAAAAACCTTCTGAGCTTCTGCAGCAGGAATTAAGGGTAGGTAACCAATCCTCGATGGTAGGTGAAACACCTTTCAATAACCTGTTGATAGGAAGGGTATAGCCTTCAGAGGCACCTTTCAATAACTTGTTGATAGGAAGGGTATAGCCTTCGGAAACACCTTTCAATAACTTGTTGATAGGAAGAGTATAGCCTTCTGAGGCACCTTTCAGTAACTTGCTGATAGGAAGAGTATAGCCTTCTGAGGCACCTTTCAATAACTTGTTGATAGGAAGAGTATAGCCTTCTGAGGCACCTTTCAATAACTTGTTGATAGGAAGAGTATAGCCTTCTGAGGCACCTTTCAATAACTTGTTGATAGGAAGAGTATAGCCTTCTGAGGCACCTTTCAATAACTTGTTGATAGGAAGAGTTAATAGCCTTCTGAGGCACCTTTCAATAACTTGTTGTGATAGGAGAGTATAGCCTTCTGAGGCACCTTTCAATAACTTGTTGATAGGAAGGGTATAGCCTTCTGAGGCACCTTTCAATAACTTGTTGATAGGAAGAGTATAGCCTTCTGAGGCACCTTTCAATAACTTGTTGATAGGAAGAGTATAGCTTTCTGAGGCACCTTTCAATAAATTATTGATAGGAAGGATATAGCCTTCTGAGGCACCTTGCAATAACTTAGTGATAGGAAGGATATAGCCTTCTGAGGCACCTTGCAATAACTTAGTGATAGGAAGGATATAGCTTTCTGAGGCACCTTGCAATAACTTGTTGATAGGAAGGATATAGCCTTCTGAGGCACCTTGCAATAACTTAGTGATAGGAAGGATATGGCTTTCTGAGGCACCTTGCAATAACTTGTTGATAGGAAGGATATAGCCTTCTGAGGCACCTTGCAATAACTTAGTGATAGGAAGGATATAGCTTTCTGAGGCACCTTGCAATAACTTGTTGATAGGAAGGATATAGCCTTCTGAGACACCTTTCAATAAATTGTTGATAGGAAGGGTATAACCTTCTGAGGCACCTTGCAATAACTTGTTGATAGGAAGGGATATGCCTTCGACACCTTTCAATAAATTGTTGTAGGAGGGTATAACTTCTGAGGCACCTTTCAATAACTTGTTGATACGAAGGGTTTTCTGAGGCACCTTTCAATAACATGTTGATAGGATGGGTATAGCCTTCTGAGGCACCTTGCAATAACTTAGTGATAGGAAGGATATAGCCTTCTGAGGCACCTTTCAATAACTTGTTGATAGGAAGGGTATAGCCTTCTGAGGCACCTTGGAATAACTTGTTGATAGGAAGGATATAGCCTACTGAGGCACCTTACAATAACTTGTTGATAGGAAGGGTATAGCCATCTGAGGTGCCAAACCGAAGTAGGTATGAATGAAAGATTGTTAACCCAAGTCTCCTTTTGCGGAAGTGAAACTTGGACGGTGAATGCAAATGAAAGAGAACTGCTTGTCACTGCCATTGCCACAGTCATACTTTACTGAAGTATGGAAGATGATGAGGACATAAAGCCAGGCTCAAGCCCTGATAGGAGAGTAAGATTCAGCGCACGGATAAGGCATTACTGAAATTTTTAACCAACAGTATCAGAGGGCTTGGGAGGAACCCATTAGAGGAAGAAGACCGAGAGAGAGACGAAGGAATTAGATGGCGAGATAAAGTGAAGTGAGATATATGGAGAAGAAAAAAAAAAATGCCTCAGTGGCGTGATCGGTATGGTCTTTGCCTGCCACCTGGGTAATCGCGAGTTCGATTCTCGGGCATTCCACTGAGGTGCGAGAGATGTATACTATTTCTGGTGATAGAAGTTCACTCTTGAAGTGGTTCGGAAGTCACGTAAAGCCGTTGGTCCCGTTGCTGAATAACCACTGGTTCCATGCAGTGTTAAAACACCATACAAACTATAGAGAGAAGAGGTTTGGTGGATGATGCCTTTGATAGAAGGCAGTGGAGGAGAAGGCGTATCAGGCAACCGACCCCTTACTGTAGGGATAACGGTGGGAAAGAAGATGAGCATCAAAGAGCAAACAGAAATGGGCCATAAGGAATCCATAAGGAATGCCAAAAGAAGAGAAGAGATTACCATATTACGAAACTTGTTCGTCTTCCATAGTTCAAGTTAATGGAAGAGATAAGATAATTATGTATCCCATGATAAACTTTTATGCATTGTTTCAAAATAGACTGCTAATTTACATGGTAACCACCATCTAAAATACAGTAAAAGATGATGAGCGGTATTTAGAATTATGACTTATCATTTGCTTGGTAAAATAAAAATAAAAAAAAAGACAAAATTTCAGACTATTTTACTTGAGTGAACACTGAAATTTGTATATACACAATTCAAGCACATTCAAATTCAAAAGTGCTATTTATGACTTATCATTCTTTGTAATGTAAAATAATACAAAAAATAATTTCATAACTTTCAGACTTTTTTTTGACATCAGTGACAACTGAAAACTTTTAGGTACACAATTTGGGCATATTGAATGTCAAAAGTGCGACTATTTCGACGGAGTTTCATAATCTGGTCTACTTTATAATGATTTCGTTTATCATTTCAGACTTCAGTTCGGCTGGACGATGTTTTTTTTCTGAAAGACTACAACGGCTGCATTCTGGGTTTCGACTTACTGCTTCCTGTTCCCCTCTACTTTTTGCTAAGTAAAATAGTGTGGTAATATCATTTATGAGTTTCAAGTTTACAGTACACCTATGTTGTACAGGTAGATGCAGACTAACAGTATGTAACATGTATAACTGAATCACGAAAGTTAGGAACGTGATAAATCCTTAAATAAAGATATATGCCACGAAGGAAAATAAACGAAGGAGTACCTACGAGACCTTAGTAAAGAACGTTTAACGTCGAAAGGTCTCGCAGATACTCCTTCGTTTATTTTCCTTCGTGGCATATATCTTTAAGTATGCAATATATATACATATATATAATAATGAAGAGGACAGCGAGAAGACTGACGATCATTTCTTCTTTTTATTGACACCTACGTTTCGGGAATCCTTTCCTATCTTCAGGGCTATAAATAGACTTAATTTTTACAATATTAAAAAGTATGCTAAAATAACCTAATAATTATAAGAAATATAGTTTGTCATTAAGCTAAAAAGAAAAAGAAAAACTACAAAGTGACTTTAAGCTAAACGTAAATTAAAACACTAAATAACTTAGTAAAATAACACATCCAAAAGCAAAACGAAAAATAAAAATTGAAAAAATAAACAAAGACACCATTCTGCCAGACTTACTGTTAAGAGGTTTGGTTGTTAACGGATGGAAAATAGCATAGTCAAAAGGCGATGTTGGAGGAATCAAAAACAAGGTGGAGACAGAGAGAGAATGTGAGTAATAGGCAGTTAAGCAATATGTAACTGTGTGGAGGTAGTTTGGTTGTTTAAGGTAGGAGACAGTTTCTAAAAGAAGGAGCGAAAGGAACCATGCAAATTCATGCAAAACTGACGTTATGTACAATAATTTCAAAATACTCTGCCAAACTGCTGATTGTCTTTCGCTCCTTTACATCAAGAAACTGTCTCCTACCTTACACAACCAAACTACCTCCACACCATTACATATTGCTTAACTGCCTATTACTCACATTCTCTCTCTCTCTCTCTCTCTGTCTCCCCCTTGTTTTTGATTCCTCCAACATCGCCTTTTGACTATGCTATTTTCCATCAGTTAACCACCAAACCTCTTAACAGTAAGTCTGGCAGAATGGTGTCTTTGTTTATTTTTTCAATTTTTATTTTTCGTTTTGCTTTTGGATGTGTTATTTTGCTAAGTTATTTAGTGTTTTAATTTACGTTTAGCTTAAAGTCACTTTGTAGTTTTTCTTTTTCTTTTTAGCTTAATGACAAACTATATTTCTTATAATTATTAGGTTATTTTAGCAAACTATTTAATATTGTAAAAATTAATTCTATTTATAGCTCTGAAGATGGGAAAGGATTCCCGAAACGTAGGTGTCAATAAAAAAAAGGAATGATCGTCAGTCTTCTCGCTGTCCTCTTCATTATTAAACTTAAGCTCTCCAGGAGCGAAAATCTTACAAGTTATATATATATATATATATATATATATATATATATATATATATATATATACATATATATATATGTGTGTGTGTGTGTGTGTGTGTGTGGAAATATTGAAAGATATTATAAATTCGAGATCTGGAACTTTTCCCATCAAAGTATGGTTGGAATCAACGAAGAATTCAAACAAGTAATTAATTACACGATAAAACTCGGACGTTATAATCCTCATTTTGAAGAAAACGCGTACTTTATAATGACGTGACCACTATAGCGCCAATCAGCGCCTAATGTGCCTAGTTCGCATTTGTATGCCTTGGTAGCACACAGCCACATATCAGCACGCACCGAATTTTACATGCGCAGTTGAAACAAAACTGTAGTACTCACTTCGATCATTGGAATTGACGAAATTCTTATTACCAAGTGACGTCACACTAGTTATTTCTGTCTTTCTTTCGCTTTTGCGTGTGCTTTCAACTTTTGCTTTTCCGTGTCCTATCCGTACAACTGAGTCAGCGAGACTGAGAAAATGAGAGGCCACAGTCACTCACACCGCCCCCTACCTGTCTTCCTCCCCTCCAAAACGCCCGTTGCCAGCTCGTCGTCCCGTGAATCATCGTCACCCAAATATTGAGCATTCTATAAAGTCTCTAAGTTACACACGCGTCTTATTCGGTTATCAATTAATAATTTCATACCAGATTGGTCATAGTTGGCTCCGGAGACCAAAATTACTGGTGATAGTTTGGAGAACTGTCAAAGCGGCGACCGTGAATCCACGCAGTTTCGAAACTTAGGCCTACCCGCGAGACCACGTGGATTTTATCCCCTCTCCCGCTAATTTCTCAGGGGTGTGCCCTCGCTTGAGCGCCAGTGTTTGTTGGGGTGGGGGATTGAAATGGGGAGGTGGGGTGGGGGTGGGGGGGGAGAGCACTTTGCGCACCATACGGGAAACAACGTTTTGTGTTCAGTATCTTCATGAATTCCCGACTAATCAGTGGTCTACACTTCTTATTTTGTTGCTAACGTGATATGCTAATATTTTGGGATAAAATATCAGTTAAATTATTTTTGTGAGAGAGAGAGAGAGAGAAACTGACTATATTTGAAAAGATACAACCAGACATTCGGAGTAGCTACAGAATATTCATTATACCCACACTTATTATACCCACACTTTCACAAAGTTAAATGTGGAATTTCACGAAGTTAATGTTATAGTCCGCCGAAGAGGTACGTAAAATTACGCTATGGAAGATATAATTATATCCAGAAGAAATTTATGCTCCTTTAATAGCAGAAGACAAAAAATAGTTATAAATGGCTTGAAAATTGAATAATTTGGTGCCGTCGATAAAATCATAATGGAAAACAGAATGGAATCATCGGCACTTATCGATCTTTGGGTGAAACAAAACAGATTTAATACAAATGTATAAAAGAACAACAGTCACACAGACGTATTCATACACTTTTTCATACCACAGCGAAAGTATGGAGAGAGTAGAGAGAAATTTGAACATTTATAGAGAGAAAAACACACGTGAACAGTAGAAATAGCTACAAGAGACAGAAAGAATGTATTATTTAACTATATTAAATTGTTCGTACGATGAATTAAAAAAAAAAAAAAAATCAGGGATAGTACTAAGAAAAAAAACATTCATCAGCCCACGGACAGCGTAAACAAATCAGCTAAGGCCTATTGTGTTTGACCGGGAGGGAAACCGGGATTGACTGCGAGAGGATGAGGATTACTGGAAATCACCAGGATGAAACAAGGGAGCAGAGGCTTTACTAGTGATTACCCCGGGAGAAATATAACGGACCATATATACGAGATACCACAACGAAATTGAAACATAAACCTCCACGTGGGTGAGAACGCCTGATTGGAATTATTACGGTCACATTTATGGTTTTTTCACGGCCATTGGTTATATATGTACTACAGTTTTCCATTTAATCTATCTTTTAATATTGTGATGAATTATATTTTAAATATTTTACAGTAAGAAAAGCTTTTAATGTTTTTTAATGGTATTTTCATGCTCTTAATAATTCTGTCGTTTCTTTACCCCTTCAATATAATCTCTTTATTATTCGTTTTGTAGTTTTGTCCTTCGTGAATGTAAGCAATACCGCGGGTCCCGGGACGGGCGGGCAGGCGTCCGTCACTGGTCCCAGGACGGGCGGGGCGGGCCCGACACGGGTCCCGGGATGGGCGGGGAGGCATCTGCCACTCGTCCCGAGACGGGCGGGCCGGGCTTCGGGTCCTGGGACAGGCGGGCAGGCGTCCGCCACTGGTCCTGGGACGGGCGGGCCAGGCTCGTCATAGGTCCCGGGATGGGCTAGCAGGCGTCCGCCACTGGTCCCGGGACGGGTGGGCCGTGCCCGCCGCGGGTCCCGGGACAGGCAGGGAGGCGTCTGCCACTGGTCCCGGGATGGCCGGGCCGGCCCGCCACGGATCCCGGGACGGCCGGGCAGGCGTCCACCACTGGTCCTGGGACGGGCGGGCCGGGCCCGTCGCTGGGTCCCGGGACGGACGGGCAGGCATCTGCCACTGGTCACGGGATGGGCGAGCCAGGCTCGTCATGGGTCCCAGGACGGGCGGGCAGGCATCCGCCACTGGTCCTGGGACAGCCGCAGGTCCCGGGACGTGCGGGCAGGCGTCCACCACTGGTCCCGGGTTGGGCGGGGCGGGCCTGCAGCGGGTCCCGGGACGGGCGGTCAGGCGACCACCACTGGTCCCGGGACAGGCAGGCAGGCGTCCGCCACACGTCCCGGGCCAGGCCCGCCACGGGTCCCAGGATGGGTGGGCAAGCATCTGCCACTTCCCGGGACGGGCGGGCCGGGCCCACTGCGGGTCTCAGGACAGGCAGGCAGGCGTCCGCCACTGGTCCCGGGACAGGCGGGAAGGCGTCCGCCACTGGTCCCGGGATGGGCGGCCCGGGCCCGCCGCAGGTCCCGGGACAGGCGGGGAGGCGTCCGCCACTGGTCCCAGGACGGCCGGGCCGGGCTTCGGGTCCTGGGACGGGTGGGCAGGCATCTGCCACTGGTCCTGGGACGGGCGGGCCAGGCTCGTCATGGGTCCCGGGATGGGCTGGCAGGCGTCCGCCACTGGTCCCAGGACGGGCGGGCAGGCATCTTCCACTGGTCCTGGGACGGGCGGGGAGGCATCCGTCACTGGTCCCGGGACAGGTGGGCCGGGCTTCGGGTCCTGGGACGGGCGGGCATGCGTCCGCCACTGGTCTTGGGATGGGCGAGCCAGGCTCGTTATGTGTCCCGAGACAGGCGGGCAGGCATCCGCCACTGGTCCTGGGACGGCCGCGGGTCCTGGGACGGTCGGGCAGGCGTCCGCCACTGGTCCCAGGACGGGCAGGCCGGGCCTGCAGCGGGTCCCGGGACGGGTGGGGTCCCGGGACGGGCGGGGCCTGCTGTGGGTCCCGGGACGGCCGGGAGCGGGCGGGCGGGGCCTGCTGTGGGTCCCGGGACAGGTGTCCCGGGCAGGCGGGCAGGCATCCGCCACTGGTCCCTGGACAGCCGCGGGTCCCGGGACGGGAGGGCAGGCGTCCGCCACGTGTCCCGGAACGGATGGGCCGGGCCCGATGCACGTCCCGGGATGGGAGGGGCGGCCCGTCACAGGTCCCAAGACAGGCGGGCAGGCGTCCGCCATGTGTCCCAGGACGGGTGGGCTGGGCCTGCCACGGGTCCCGGGATGGGCGGGCAGGCGTCCGCCACTGGTCCTGGGACGGCCGCGGGTCCCGGGACGGGAGGGCAGGCGTCCGCCACGTGTCCCGGGATGGGTGGGCCGGGCCCGCTGCATGTCCCGGGATGGGAGGGGTGGCCCGTCACAGGTCCCGGGACAGGCAGGCAGGCGTCCGCTATGTGTCCCGGGACGGGCGGGCCGGGCCTGCCATGGGTCACCGGGATGGGCAGGCAGGCGTCCGCCACTGGTCCTGGGATGGGCGGGCAGGCACCTGCCAGTGGTCCTGGGACAGGTGTGCAGGTGTCCGCCACTGGTCCCGGGACGGGCAGGCTGGGCCCACCGCGGGTAGGGGATGGGCGGGCAGTCATCTGTCACTGGTCCCGGCGCGGCCACGGGTCCCGGGACCGGCGGGCAGGCGTCCGCCAATGGACCTGGGGCTGGCGGGCGGGTCCCTGACAGGTGGGCAGGCGTCCGCCACTGGTCCCGGGATGAGCGGGCCGGGACCGCGGCGGATTCCGGGATGGGCGGGCAGGTGTCCGCCGTTGGTCCCGGGACAGCCACGGGTCCCAAGATGGGTGGGTAGGCGTCCTCCACTGGTCCTGGGACGGGCGGGCAGGACCCACCACGGGTCCGGGGACGGGCTGGGAGGTGTCCGCCACTGGTCCCGTGATGGGTGGGCCGGGCCCGTTGCGGGTCCCAGGACGGGAGGGGCGGGCCCGTCGCGGGTCCCTGGACAGGCGGGCAGGTGTTCGCCATGTGTCTTGGGACAGGTGGGCGGGTCCCGGGACGGGGGGCTGGCGTCCGCCATGCGTCCCGGAACTGGCAGGCTATGCCCGCCGCGGGTCCCGAGACGGGCGGGCAGGCGTCCGCCATGCATCCCGGGACGGGCGGGCCAGGCCCTCCACGGGTCCCGGGACGGGCAGGCAGGCGTCCGCCACGCATCCCGGGAAGGGTGGGCCAGGCCCACCGCAGGTCCCGGGACTGTCGGGCAGGCATCCAGCATGTGTCCGGGATGGGAGGGCCCGTGTCCGCCACCGGTACCAGAATAGGCGGGTGGTGTCTACTACGTGTCACGGGACGGGCGGGAAGGCATCCGCCACGCTTCCCGGGATGGGCGGGCCAGGCCTGCCACAGGTCCTGGGACTGGCCGGCGGTGTCCGACACGTGTCCGGGATGGGAGGGCCCGGGTCAGCCGTGGGTACCAGGATGGGCGGGTGGTGTCTGCCACGTGTCATGGGACGGGTGGGCCAGGCCCGTCTCGGGTCCTGGGACGGGCAGCGGTGTCCTCGACGTGTCCCAGGACAGGCGGGCCGGGCCCGCCATGGGTCCCGGGACGGGCAAGCGGTGTCCTCCAAGTGCCTGGGATAGGCGGGTCAGGCCTGCCGTGGGTCCCAGGACGGGTAGGGCAGTGTCCGCCACATGTCATGGGATGGGCAGGCCGGGCCCGCCGCCAGTCCCCTGATGGGCAGGCCAGGCCCGCCGCCAGTCCTAGGGACGGGTAGGCAGTGTCCACCGCTTGTCCCAAGACGGTTCTCTGGACGGGCAGGACCGGGTCCGCTTCGGGTCTCGGGACGGGCAGCTGGTGTCTGCCTGGCCGTCCCGGGACCCGTGGTGGGCCCTGCCCGCCCGTCCCAGGACGCGTGGAGTACTCCGCTCGCCTGGTGTCCGCCCGTCCATGTACACGTGGCAGACACCACTTGCCCGTCTCAGGATCCGCGGCGGACACTGCCCGCCCATCTTGGACATGTGGCGGACACCACCGCTGGTCCCGGGATGGGCGGGCAGGCGTCCGTCACACTTCCCAGGACAGGCGGGGTGGAGCCACCGCGGGTCCCCGAAGGGGCGGGCAGGGGTCTGCCACGCATCCCAAGATGGCCGGGCCGGGCTCGCCGCGGGTCCCGGGACAGGCTGGCAGGGGTCCACCACGCGTCCCAGAATGGGCGGCAGGTGTCCGCCACGCATCCTGGGACCAGCAGGCCTGGCCCGCCGTGGGTCTCGGGACGGACGGGCAGGCGTTCGCCACTGGTCCCGGGACGGGCAGGCCGGGCCCGCCGCGGGTCCCAGGACGGGTGGGCAGGCGTCCGCCACTGGTCCCGGGACGGGCGGGCCAGACTCGTCACGGGTCCCAGGACAGGCGGGCAGGCCACTGGTCCTGGGACGGCCGCGGGTCCCGGCACGGCCGGGCGTGCGGGGCCTGCTGTGGGTCCCGGGACAGGCGGGCAGGTGTCCGCCACTGGTCCCTGGACAGCCGCGGGTCCCGGGACGGGAGGGCAGGCGTCCACCACGTGTCCTGGGACGGGTGGGCCGGGCCCGGTGCACGTCTCGGGATGGGAGGGGTGGCCCGTCACAGGTCCCGGGACAGGCAGGCAGGCGTCCGCCATGTGTCCCGGGACGGGCGGGCCGGGCCTGCCACGGGCCCCGGAATGGGCGGGCAGGCATCCGCCAATGGTCCTGGGACGGCCGCGGGTCCCGGGATGGGAGGGCAGGCGTCCACCTCTGGTCCCGGGACGGGCAGGCCAGGCCCACCATGGGTAGGGGACGGGCGGGCAGTCGTCCTGTCACTGGTCCCGGCATGGCCTCCGCCAATGGTCCCAGTATGGGTGGGCCGGGGCCGCGGCGGATCCCGGGATGGGCGGGCAGGTGTCCGCCATTGGTCCCAGGACGGCCGCGGGTCACAGGACAGGTGGGCAGGCATCCGCCACTGGTCCCGGGACGGGCGTGCCGGGCCCGCCACGGGTCCCGGGACGGGCAGGCTGGTGTCCGCCACTGGTCCTGGGATAGGTGGGCCGGGCCCGTCGCAGGTCCCGGGACGGGAGGGGCGGGCCCGTCGCGGGCCCCGGGACAGGTGGGCAGGCGTCCGCCACTGGTCCCGGGACAGGTGGGCCGGGCCCACCGCGGGTTCCGGGACGGGGGGCTGGCGTCCGCCACGCATCCCGGAACTGGCAGGCTATGCCCGTCGCGGGTCCCGGGACGGGCAGGCAGGCGTCCGCCATGCGTCCCGGGACAGGCGGGCCAGGCCCTCCACGGGTCCCGGGACGGGCGGGCAGGAGTCCGCCACGCATCCCGGAAAGGGTGGGCCAGGCCCACCGCAGGTCCCGGGATGGTCAGGCAGGCATCCAGCATGTGTCCGGGATGGGAGGGCCCGTGTCCGCCACCGGTACCAGGATGGGCGGGCCAGGCCCGCCGTGGGTCCCAGGATAGGCGGGCAGGCATCCACCATGTTTAATTAAATATATTTATTTTAAATTACTACTCAGTGATGCTATTTTGATTTTTGATGTTTTGGAGTGTTTAAAGAGATGAATGAGTGGGCCTATCAACTCACATATCTTCGTGTTAATTCGTTATCAGTTATTTTACACTATGGAAAGAAGTGACGTTCTAAGCTGAATACTTTTTTTTACCACATATATAGTAATATAGAAATACTTTGTTCATAACAATTGTTCATAACATCAATTAATTATTTATAATTCCATTTTTTTCGTTTTTGTAGAGAGAAATGTTTCATTTGTATATTTTTCTTAATTATGTCAATTGCAAGATATTAATGACTGCAAAGAAATCATACATATATTCATTATTTTGTCAAATTATAAAAATGTGTTAAATATCAGAAACGGTGTAAGATAACAATTACGATAAAACCTACAATTTTGTTCGATATTTTTACTGAAAACCCCATAATTTTGAGGAGCCAGTACGATAAATCCAACCCGAGAGTGTGGCAACACTGAGGACTCAGGAGGAGCAGCTGGCAGCTGCACAAACACATCAGTAACCCGCATACCTTTGATGTAACTACATTGTTCACTTCTGAGCCGGAGTTGTCAAGTATACTTTATATCTAAGTCCATTTTTTCTTGTTTATTCATCAAAATGTCAAGGAAGAAGCAGTCAAGAAAGTATACATTAGCTAGAGAAAGGTTGAAAAAAAAAAAAAGACTTAAAAAAGATAACAAGAAAGAACACCAAGATGAAGCATGTGCATTCATCACCTCCCAGGCCTAGCTGGCGACAATGAGTGAGGTCATGCCTCATGATACCCACCCCCTGGGGGGGTTTAATATCACTTTTTAAAGTGGGGGAACCAGATACTATAGAAGTATGCTGTTAAAATAAGAAAATCAAGCTTAAGTAAATTGTTATATTGATGCCTATGCGGTTTTCACTGAGAATTTCATTACGCAAACTTTAACACGTGATATCTCAAAACTATGTTTTTCAGTATATGGGTCGCTTTAAAACCCTAAGGCTTTTTTATTTGTTGTCCTATTTTCAAAATTCAAATACCATTGAAATCCTTGATAAATTCTACATCGAAAGCATTGGAAGAATTTCCAAATTATTCCAATTTCTAATTTTTATGAAATTTTGAATTAAGTAATTGAATAAGATAAAATAATTTTTTATATCAATGAATTTAAAATTTTTTTTTTTTTATCTTTCTCAATTCATTGGATAGGGCAACTCTTTGTGAGTATTAATTGCTTTAGTTATTAAAATTTAGTTAAAAACTACGGAAGCCTTAGGGTTTTAAAGCAATGAATCTAAAAATCGGAAAAAAATTAATATAAAAAAAACGAATGGATAGAAATTTATGAAACTTTTTGTAGTAACTTTCTACTAGGTGACTTATAATATAAATGGGTAGCAAAAAATAATTGCTCCAGGATATATTTCGATACCCTCCCCCCCAACTGAGGCGGTCCCCTTAAATAAAAACTTACTAGAATGATGGGCGAGAAGTTTTCGTTCGAACAGTATGGCCATCTCAAAACTACCTGAGAAAGGTGATGTGTGACTTGAAGGCAGACTTAATTTGTCGTTAGGAGGATTGCATCATCAGACTAGCTGCTGCATACTGTTTTGAGAACTACCCTATTCCTCCTCAAAGATTGATCATTCTTCAATATATACTTTCTCATGCTTTTTTCCTCGTGTACCCACCTTTTTGTTTTTTTTATTTCCACTTCCTATTCATGATATATTCTAAAAAAAGAATTATATAATACATCACAGCCAACAAGGTGCCAGTTAAATGTTGAGTGTATTTGGTGTAGAGGGGACGAAATAGACACTGGAGCTGTTACAGGCAATCTGGGAGGAAGAAATGCCAAATGAATGGGAAGGAAGTGTGATGGCAACTGTGCTTAAGTTATGGGAGATATTAAGGAGGGTACTCCCTCGTTGGCTCTAAAATTCTGACGAGAAAACACTAGAGAACTGGCTATTAACAAAGCCAGGCTGTATTTTATGGATTGATTTTGAAAATGAAAAAAATATATATTATCATCAGTACTTATGAACCTCATGAAGCTAAACATTCAAAACTTTTCCCAGCTACTCAGCGCTGAAACAAGTGACTTATTTCTTACGGATATGAAAATCAGTTTCTGCCTTTTCTCACATTCAGCAGTTTATTGGCTACTACCAGAAACTCTAAACATCATCGGGCTCTGACTTCAAGTATCGGTCTATTATTTTGCTGACGTTGATAAACATGAATGGGCAAGGCTGGTTTGAGGTAAAATCAGCATAGGCCCACGTACAAGAATGTAATATTCACCCTTTTTTTGTTGCTAAGTAGAGTAAAACCTCAACCTCACTGAAAAATAGTTGTTAGTACTAATAAGGGAAATAAAAAATTATTATTGAAGGAGTTTTTGGGATGTGTTTTTCTATAGTGTGCCGAGTTTATCTCGAACCGGGTAATAATAATGAAGGATGATGAAGTGATAAGGGAAAGCTCAACCTAATTGAAAATCTTACGTACTTTTCGATGAGCATTAACTTAAGAAATGACAGTGTATATCATTTAATGTTACAGTTTTATATTAAAAGTACCGAATTTCGTCAATCAAGTTTGAAAAAAATCTAGGCCTAGTCCTATTATACGATGCTTTAAGGCAATGGGATCCCCGTTATTTCTCTCTCTCTCTCTCTCTCTCTCTCTCTCTCTCTCTCTCTCTCATAAACATTTCCCCCTAGATGCTGACCCCTTGACGTGGGTAGGGGGCTTAGGAACCAGCAGCTGGGCTCTGATGCCTGGTGGGGTTGCTTTCTCAGTGGTCCTTTGGGCCCAGCTGCTGATCCAACTAAATTAGTCAGAACTTTTCCTTCTTTCTGTAATTTTTTCATTCTTACTACATCCTTCTCCTTCATGTAATATTTTTTATTAGCATTTGGATTAATTATGTGGAATTTTCCACTTTTGTTAAATTTTACTGCTTAGGTGAGTCTGAGAAGGGATCGTGTTTTGGAAGGGGTTTGCATTCGAAGCTAATTGTGGGAGTTGTGGTGGTTGAGTCGCCACCTGATATGGTTTGGACCCAAGAGGTAGGATGGGACCCTCCCATTGCTACCTTGAGGGCGGAACCATCTCCAAACATCAGCCCATCGGAATCCAGGGGGGTTGGTGTTTGGGATGGGACTACTGGCTTTTGTCAGGAAACCCACCAATACGTTTGGAGTGGGGAGTCGGTCCCCATTAGTGGGGGCAGAACTCCCAGCAGGCGGATAGGCTTATACCTGGGCCACTGGAGGCGTATTGGTGCTATCCCGTAAGGGTAGGGTATGGGGTGGACCATTGGGAGTCGACTCTCACTTGTGCCATTGGTGGAGAATTTGAATACCTGACTGACCCACGATACCTTCTTGATATAACCAAGCAGACTACAAGTATATTGGAAATATGGATATCGACCAATGTTTGCCCTCCCCTGGATCAGACGACTTAACGGCACTGGCGACAACTTCAGGCATGGACACGGATATGAGCTTGGCTATCACACGGAACCATGCACCGCGACACCAGGGTGCTATTAAAACTGGTGGATTGGATGTGAATAATAGAGTACTTTATTGCACTAATGTAAGCCTGTCGTTGGACTACGAGTGCTTGCATAGTGTTGCAAAACAGTTTGGTAAGGTGGAGAGGATTAAGATGCTTCTAGAAAAAGACAAGCAGTCTTTTTCTGCGTACATTAGATTTTCCTCTCCCCAAGAAGCTAGTGAGGCACAACTGCAATTAAATGGCCACATTCTAAATGACTCTGTTCTAAGTACCAAGGTGTTTTCAGTGAGGAATTTGAATGATGAGCCGTTTGATTTTGTTCCTAAGGACGAAGAATGTGGACCAGCAACATACACCAGGACGCTTCCTCCCCCTATATGGCATGTTGCCAGTTATAAAGAGGGAAAGGAAAATTTCATTAAAGCGGCTGAATGTATTGAGAACAAAGTGGGTTCTATTCTTATCGGTAATCTGAAACGATATGGAAAGAACTTGCTCATAAAAGCAGGCAATGAGACGCAAGCTGTTTTATTATCAAAGTTCAAACCCCCTAAAAGTGGAAATATTGAGGCTATCACATCACACAGATTTTTTAACACGCTGAAAGGGGTAGTTTATTCCCGAGACTTGCATGTTTTTAATGAGGAGGAGATTCTCCTTAGGTGCCCTCCTTGTGTCTCTCATGTTAAAAAATTGGGAGGGGATGCAGCCATGCTTTTAACCTTCTCCTCCAATTACTTGCCTGATACCATCAATGTTGGCCATGAGAGGATGCAAGTCAAAAAATATAAAAGAAATCCTAAACAATGTCGCAAATGCTTTGAATATGGCCACATTCAAGACTCGTGTGGAAACAATAAGAGATGTTCTGTGTGCTCTGCTGAGCATGACAATTTGGACAAGTGTGAAGCAGCCCGTTATTGTTTCCAGTGCAAGGGTGATCACTCTCCAAACACTAGGACTTGCCTCAGGTACAGGTTTGAGCAAGACGTGTTGGCAGTGGCTGATAATGAACATCTCAGCATCAGTGCAGCAAAGCGTGTGGTAATGGGGGCTAACAAGAGTGCCAACTCTACCTATGCTTCTGTAATAAAGTTGATGAAGAGTAATTGAATCTAATAGTAAGCATCGGAAACCTGTTTCTCCTTGCAATGGAAAAAATCAGAAACTTGAGTCAGCACGCGTTATGAAGCCCAATACTAAAAATAGTTCTTCCAAAAGCATGGACAATTTATCTTCTCAAGCTGATACAAATGTAACGGTTGCACATTCAGCCCCTAAGCAAAGTTTGGAAATGGGCACAAATAATAATTTCACCAAGAAGCAACCAAAGGAGTGGTCCAAACTAGAGAGATCTAGCTCGGATCCATCAATTATCACAGTCACTAAGAAACCTTACAAGACCACAGCTGCATCCACCAGGAAGCGTATAAGAAACGCGTCCCCGAATAATGAAAGTTTTATCATAAAAACTTCAAATGGGTACAGTGTTCTGGAAGAGATCTCTCCGCCAAGGAAGATAGTTCCGAAAGCAGATCCAGTTCAAAGACATGAGAGTTCTCATCAGTCTTGCCGCCCCAAGACTAATAGCAGTAGTGATGCACATAATCACAGTAAAAATCCTGAGCATCAGCCTCGAATTCAGAAAGCTGTTTGTCAGCCAAGAACCCTAATCTCTGATAAAGATGAAAAGGGATCAAGAAAACAATCTCTTATTAAGGAGAATTTTCCTCTCCACCCTAGGAATCAGTAACTTCCCCTCCAAAGAGTGGGAAGTAGTACATTACCACTTTAAAATTCAAGTTCGATGTCCTTCAGTGGAACTGTAAGGGTCTCAGAGCCCGGACAGAAGACTTTAAAGTTTTAATGCATGAATTCAATCCAGGGATTGTATGCCTGCAGGAGACTATGTTAGGTAACTCTCCTTGTAATCCTGGACTTGATTATGCTATTTTTAACTCTTTTTCCCCCAATTGGTGATCGTGCCCATGGAGGTGCTGCAATTATTGTTAATAAATCTCTGCAGCACTCCACAATACAATTGAATACAACTCTACAAGCTGTTGCTGTCTCAGTCATATTAGACAAAAGGATAACGGTTTGTTCATTATACCTCCCACCAGACATTTCTTTTAACATTGGAGATATTCAGTCCTTGATTAACCAACTTCCCACTCCTTTTCTCTTATTAGGAGATTTTAATGCCCACAACCCCCTTTGGGGAAGTCGGTGTTTAGACAGCAAAGGGAAAATAATCGAGGACCTTATTGACACGAATGATGTCGCCCTATATAATAATGGGTCAATGACCTTCCACAGCATTCATAATAATCATCTCTCTGCACTGGACCTTAGTATTTCCTCAACAAATATCCACCTTGACTTTAACTGGTCTGTTAATGAAGATTTGAATGGAAGTGATCATTACCCGATCCATTTGAAATATGTTGTAAATGCTCCATCTGAAACATTACCTAAGTGGAAGGTAGAGGATGCTGACTGGGACAAGTTCAGTAAAGGAATCAATCTAGATACGGAGTTTGAGTCATTTCATTCTCACCTGGATGCCTATGACTACTTCATTGATACCACTCTGAAGAGTGCTGAGGGCTCGATTCCCAAGACAAAAGGTAAACCTCATAGACCTGCATTTCCCTGGTGGAATAAGACATGTGGTATTCTGAGGAAAGTCACTAGGAAGTGCTACCGACGATACAAAACTAGTGGTTCCCCTCAGTCTAAATTAATCTATAATCGTGCATTAGCCAAGCAGCGGCGCTTTTACAAGAAAGCCAAAAGAGAGAGTTGGCTTTACTATATCAATGGAATCAATTCCAGAACTCCAATGAGAGTGGTGTGGCGCAAAATCAGGAAACTAAGTGGAAAATTTGTTGCGTCACCATTACCCTCATTAAAGGTCAATAACACTCTGATCACAGAGCCCACTGAAGTTGCCAATGAGCTGGGAAAACACTTTTCTCAAGTTTCCAGCCCTGACAATTATTCTGTAGAATTTCAAAGAATTCGGAATGCCGAAATGACTCTGAAATTTGAATCTGGAAAATCTGAACCATACAATCACAAATTTTCCTTAAGAGAATTTCGGGAGGCCCTTTCTTCAACTGAATCAACAGCTCCAGGGGGTGATTCGGTTTTATATGAAATGCTTAAACACCTCCCAGATGATGCCAAAAAGTATCTACTTAAGATTATAAACCAAATATGGGAAACTGGAATTTTACCCAAGGACTGGAAAATATCCATAATTGTTCCCATAAAAAAGCCTAATAAAGACGCTTCCCAAGCCACCAGCTATAGACCAATAGCTCTTACCAGCTGTGTGTGTAAGCTGATGGAAAAATGATAAACACCAGATTAGTTTGGCACCTGGAAACAAAAGGACTAATATCTCCATTTCAATTTGGTTTCAGGAAAAATCGTTCCACCCTTGATCCCTTGCTGAGGCTGACCAATCAAATCCAGCAAGGATTTGCCAAACGATGTCAGACTATCGGCGTATTTTTCGACCTTGAGAAAGCATATGACACTACTTGGAGAATTGGCATCATAAAACAATTGCACAAGATGGGCATATGTGGAAGAATGATTAAATTTGTATATTCCTTTTTAACAGAGAGATTTTTTAAGGTTAGAGTGGGCAACACACTCTCCCAACCTTTTGTGCAGGAGGAGGGTGTTCCACAAGGAAGTTTTAAGTGTAACACTTTTTTCAGTGGCAATAAACAGTATAGTCCAACAAATATCATCACCTGTTAAATGCTCACTTTTTGTTGATGACCTTGCAATATACTGCACAGAATATGATGCCTTGTCAGTATGTAAACATCTGCAAAGGTCTGTTAATGCCATTACAAAGTGGGCTGATGAGAATGGTTTTAAATTCTCCTCCTCTAAAACAGTTTCTGTAAGATTTACTAGGTGCCAGCGTGAAGAGTTCCCACACTCAGTTTAAAAGGATCTATCATTCCTTATGAAAATGAAGTGAAATTTTTGGGAATGACCATTGACCAGAAATTGACATGGGCCAGCCACATAAACTCCTTAATGATTAAGGTTAAACAATCTCTGAATATTTTAAAGGTTGTTTCTGGATTTAGTTGGGGAGCTGATAAAAAATCCCTGCTGAGACTATATGACTCGTTGTGTAGGTCCAAGCTAGACTATGGCTGTCAGATTTATTCCTCAGCTTGTCAAACCAGGCTGAAGGAACTGGACATTGTACACAATATGGGGCTGAGAATATGCTCAGGGGCTTTTAGAACTTCGCCTGTTGAAAGCATATATGTTGATACTAACCAACTTCCCCTTGATTTGAAAAGGCAAGAACTAGGATTAAGGTACATGGCTAGAATTAAAAGTGCTCCCAAAAATCCCTCTTTCCAGGTGCTGAGGGAAGCAGACTCACAGGTCTTTTCTGGTATAAGAGCCTCTAGACCATTCCAAGTTAGACTAAATGAAGATGTTACGGGTAATAATCTTAAATCCCAGAAAGTCATGGAAGTAAAACATCCTGTGTATCCTCCATGGCTTATTCCAGAAGCATCCGTGTGCAAAAAAGCATTTAACAAAAAAGACTGTCCTGAGGAAGAGATTAGGGGAAAATTCTTGGAGCACGAAACTGTCCATACTAATGTGACAAAAATATATACGGATGGATCAAAGTCAAGTAGTGGTGTTGGCTGTACAGTTATCCTTGGTGATACAGCATATACAGCTAAACTACCTGACTTTGCCATCCATATTCACAGCAGAATTAACAGCCATAGTCTCTGCCCTGGATATAGTTGTTCAAAGTAGCGACACTAATTTTGTCATTTACTCGGATTCGAAAAGCACTTTAGAAGCTATTAAAAAATTCAATAGCTTCCATCCGTTAGTTCAAAAAGTTCAGGAATCGCTCCTCCATTTGTATTATTTGCGTAAATCTGTCTCTTTCTGTTGGGTCCCTTCACATGTGGGGATTTGCGGAAACGAGATGGCAGATAGGGAAGCGAAAGCTGCTAGTGTCTCCTCAGAAACAGCCTTTAGTAAAGTGCCTCATACAGATCTAAAAGGTCCTTTTAGGTCTTATATTTTAAGCAAATGGCAAGAAAGATGGACTTCTCCTCATCTTGCCAATAATAGAAAGTACAGAAATATTAGAAATAATATATTGCCGTGGCCTTCGTCTTTCCAGTCTGATAGGCGAACAGAAATAGTTTTAAGCAGACTCAGGATTGGGCACACTTATTTGACCCATCAGTTTATTTTAGAAGGGGGCAGCCTCCCAGAGTGTGCTTGCGGTGGCGAGATGCTAACAGTGGAGCACATTCTGGTTGCTTGCCCCAGATATTTTAACCAGAGAGAGAGATATCTTAGGGGTAAATCCCTTTGTGATATTTTGGGAGATGAAGCAGATATTTCTGCTCTCATCTCCTTTTTAAAGTCTATAAATATTTTTAATAACATTTAATTATTTTTTAGCTATCACATCATAGATATATATATTTATTTATTAAGCATTTTCTTCATTAATTCATTCATTTCTCATATGGTAATTTATATGTGAACCATTTTCTTCATACTCTTATTAACTCATTCATAATGTAATTTATTTAATCTCCATTACGGCGCTGAATGGCTTCTTTGGCCCCAGTGCCTGGGCTTTTGCCCTAAAACTCATACATCCATCCATCCATCCATCATAAACATTTATTTGCTATTCTTTTCTCATGTCCTTCCTCTGTCATTTTCCTCTCATCTGCCTATATACAGGCGGTAAGGATAAGGGAGGAAGTAGTGATGAGGGCTTAACGTTAGACAGCGCCAGCAACGCGACGTTTTTAGCTCTCGTGTCGGTGTCGAGTTAACAGCGCGCGCGAGTAACTCCTGGTCCCCGACTACATTACACGAGATGTTGATGGCTGCCAGCTGCTAGGAAGGCACCAGATAGTGTACATCTCTGGGCTTCTCTACTACAGTACTGGGGTCCAAGTGCCACTCTACGCCAGTAACACGAGAGACAGGACAAGAGAAATTCGACACGGACAAAATTTATTTTCAAAGTTGAAAGCTCTAATGTCCATATTAAGGATTATAGTAACGAGAAATAAAAGCTAAGTGCTGGACTGAAAGTGAAATAGGGATAGAATGACAAGACGGAAGCGGAACAAAATATAGGAGGCACAAGCCTGTCACTCACCCTACTTGGACAGCATGCATAATAAACTAAACATGCTTGTCTCATACTCAGTAACACTTCGAAACTATACTCTGTTTTTTTCCATCTGTCCATCCGCCTGTGGTGTTTCCGTATGGTAACACTGCGTCCCGGGCTTTAGATAGTTACATTCAGCTTACATTCAACAATGATAATAATATCCTATTTCGAATATTAACGGTGTACTTCGCATACAGTAAATTATTAAAACACTTTTCAGTTGCAAATGTACACCCAGATATCCTTTTATTTACCTAAAACTTACACATATCGTAACTATTTAAAGCCCGGGACGCAGTGTTACCATACAAAAACACCACAGGCTGATGGACAATATAGTACTCGCGTAGTCTGGGCAAAAACTCAACGCTAGACAGCGTCAGCAACGCGACGTTTTTAGCGCTCGTGAATCCAGACCATTTTAAATTAAGACAGCCTTGTGCTGACAGGGGTTCTTGCTTTAGGGCAGCCCGTAAGGGGAGGTCAATATTGTTTGGTGTGATAAAGTGAGGGAGGATTTGGAAGGAAGGGTTTAGCAAAGGAAGATGCTTTTCACAGAAATGTGAAATAGTTTGAGATAATATTTCAAGGCAACCAAATCCTTGTCTTAGGGATTGCGGTGGAGATGAAGGAGCTCGTGCTTGTTTTGAGGCTTTTGTTTTATCTAAAATTTATCCCTTCAGACTTTAATAATTTTCTAAAAGATGGGATCGAAAGAAAATGGTAATACTGACTGGCTACACAGCTCAAATCATTCATTCATCCCCTCAGTTTCTGTGAATTTAGCTACCTATTTTTCTTAAGTAGTAATTATACTGTAATATAATTACTGCTTGTTTTATTTTCTGTAAGTGGTAAAAAAGAATATTACTACAGCAGCTTAGCTCCTGCCAGTTGCTGATCGGAATATTTACCGCCTTTTATTTATACTTTGGATTAATTTATATACATGACTGTTCGTTTATGTTTTTACATTCATATCCAAGGGGGCTGGTACTACCCACTGTACCTATTTTTTTTCTTTTTTCTTGAGAAGGTAGCGCATTAAGCACAGTAAAGGCTGCATAGCCTCAGTGAATGCTCTCTGGATATCACTAAGCTACAATACAAACCAGTCACATCACTTGATTTTTGTGGAAGTGGTTACTACAATTCTGAGCACCGCATATAAATGTCTGTGGATCCCGTTTTATAAAATAGACTTTTAATGGTATATTTCAACTTTTAAACTATAATTACATTCAGATGAAAATATGACTTTCATATTGTTAAATGTGTACTTTGAATGTTTCATACATACATATCAAGAGCAATTGAATAGTTTTAAAAGATATGGACCCCCTTGCATCCTAGAATTATGGGGGACCACAGTGGGAAAGCACCCAATGGATCCCCGCCTACCCTATAGGGCATCTATAAATTAAAACAAATAAGGGTTGTGACCTATGCTAATCTAGGGGCCAGGATATTATATAAATTGGGATGCAACCCAAATGTACCACACCTAACCTAATCTAGGGTGCAGGGTCGCTACCTGTCTGAGGGGCTTTTTCTCCTCAAGCCCTCACTCTACATCTAACCTAAAGAGCTGTACTAAATTAAAATAAGAGCGGCAACATAACCTAACTTTGGATGCTGGTTCCTTAACTAGCTTGGGGCACTGACCTCACCTGGGCGCAACTAAATAGTATAGCTTAGTTACCAAGTCCTTCCTTACCTAGTGCTATTTACAGACAACTTGGGGGAGAAATTCACGTTATTAAATAAATACTTCACTGGATCACAAAGCACCTATATTAAATACTGTGAGGCCATTCGGACTTTAAGTTCAATCAATCTTCAAGCTCCATCCAACCTTCAAGGGCATTTTCGCCAGATTTAATATAAGTTCTCTGTAGTGAGGTCACCAATCCAAGAGTAGGCCTCACACATATCATCCATCTCCTCAACACTATAATAATAGGAACTGAGCAGATTATTGGACAATCTGCCCCTAAAAACAGCTGCATGTTTGACATTTAGGTAATTCTAGGCAATAACTCCGCACAGGCAGCAAGGAACGGTCTCGCTAATATGAAAGCCACTAAGTATTGGGGCGTCCAATGTATTTCGCCGTCTACTAAGCCCCTGGGGTTAATTACTGTCGACCCTCAAAAATAACGGTCAGTTCTTAATAAGCAACCAAAATACTATAGGAAAACTATAATTTCCAAAGAAATACCTACCAGACGAAGTTATTACCTAGATCTACCAGGTTAATCTAAGTTATCAAGACATGGCGGGTACTTAGCGCCGAATTGCGGTTTCCTTTAGTATTTCGTTGCTTATTAACAATTTAACGTTAGTTTTGGGGGGACAGCTGTAATTAACTAAGAATTTACCTACACAGAAGCCGCGACCTTGTCTTCCACAGTTTAAAACCTCTTTGTGCTGAGATACTTTTTTTTTTTTTCCACAAGATAACCTGATTATAAAGCCGTTTGTCTTATGTCAAGACTGGAATCCGAAAGGAATTTAGATAGGTCAAACAGTAAAGTGTTTTTAGTCTTACCTGTGTCCTTGTTGACACTGACAGTAGCAGGAACCTCAGAGTAATGTCGTGGGCTAAGATTTCCCTCTTTTGGGCGTTTTATTGCTGGTCTGGCTTAGTTGAGCATACGCTAAGAGTCTGTGTGCAAATAAAAAAAACACACCCAATAACAGTCGCATGTAAGATGTCTTCACAAAAAAAAGGACATTAACGCATCTGCAACTTTAGACACAGTGTGTGTACAAGTAACACCACCGTCTTTACCTATGGTCCCGGTTCAACTAGGGCGCCTGTCAGTGTCATAAAATGACACATTTAATTTTCATTTTCATTAAAAGAAAGAGTGTTAATTTCTATACCATTAACTTTACTTTAGATTTTGTGATTTACTAATTAATGATTATTAATTATTTTTAATTATAAGTGATATTTTTTCGCCTGTATTTCGCAAATGCGACAAGAGTTTCCCTCCGTTTTTTTTCCCCGCCTTTATGTTGGCCGTTGCCCGTTGGAGTATTGTGCGGCTGTCCGGGTGACTGTGCAGTGTGCACACATGGCAATTTAAGGGGACATTCTTGGATCTCAATCGTGGCGAGCGCTGTTATTCTGTTTGGTTGTACTATGTAATTAAGTGTACTTATCTTCCTGAAGACGACGAACCAGCTAAGTATCTTATATAAGTTAATTTGCATGTTTGGTCAAAAGTGTATAGGAGTTATATAAGAATGCTAGGTTAGTTCTCGTGTCTGCGTTTGGCGACTACCAACGTGATTTAAGGTAAATACAAGTTGATTTCTGGTTTGTAATAAAATTCCAGTGCCTAAAATTTCTACCGTTGTTGCCTTCTTAAAGAAAATGATGTGCTGTGGACCATTTTGAGCAATCGGAGGATATAATTTCACCACAGCGCCTTTGAGTGACGCGCATGCGCAGTGGAGATCTCGCACGGGTTTTCCGTACGTTAGCGGCGGATGAGGTTGAATGTACAGTGGTGCTCAAATCTCATGCGACATGCTTCTTTTTGTATCGTCCAGATTCTCAGACTCAACGTGATGTTGCCAAGTAGTGTTATACTTTTTTTCTAACGTCATACATGTCGAAAAGTTTGTGAATTCACAGCTAGCCCTATTTTCCTAATGGCTATAAATATGATCCCTATGCCAAGTTCAAAGTACGGTGTGATAATGTTAGCGGTGCCATCAACGAAAGCACACTTACCATGCTCCTCGGACCGATCAACATAACTACGTCTGCTGCATTATGACAGTAGACCTAATAAGCTCAACAGTCATAACATTTTCAAAGTAGGAATATGATTTAAAACAAGTTTTCTTTGAATGTTGAAGCTTTCGACTGTGTTGAAGCTGCATGTATGTTGCAAAATGTTTTATAGGCGTAAAAAAATAACTATGCCTTCTGAGATATAATCTGTTATTAATAAATTTATTTGTAGATATTATCTGTTTTTTGACGAATACAATAGGAATATGAATTACAACCAGTTTTCTTTGAATGTTGAAGTTTTAGGCTACGTTTAAGCTGCCTATATGTTGCAAAATGATTTATAGGCCTAAAAGAATAATCTAAGCCTTATGAGACGTAATGTTATTAATGTTTCTATTTGTAGAGATTACCTGTTCTTTGAGGAATAAAAGATGATGATTTTGATTATATGGAGAAGATGACTATTAATCGAAATATCATAAGTATTAATATCAAGGCGTCTGGAACACTAGTTTTTCAACTGGTTTAAAATATTATTTTCTTAAAAGTCCTCCTTGCTTTTTGGTGTATAATTTATTCTTTCATAAGGTAACTTGAAGAACAAGAATGGGTTGATAACCTCATTTGCTTTCTGGCCAGAAATTGTTAATAGAGAGATGTACTACTGTTAATTGTAAAGAAATCTTGGCTTTGAAAAATGAATAATTGCTAGTATGCCACACTTTTTAAAAATATTTAAGAATTATAACAATTAATTATGTATGAAAATCCAAATATTCCTCTAACACATATAAAGTAAGTGTTTTCAAGATAATTTCATTGCCGTTACTCAGTGTAGACCTACTTATGTTACACCAGGTGGTGGTTGTTGCACTGACGCTAATGATAGATACGTCAAACACGCTCCCCTCACACGTTATCGGTGGGCGCATTCTACTTTTGTATATACATATTTACATTTTTTCAGCATTGTCGTGTAAAAGCAATCAAATAGGACTATTTCAAATTTTATGTTGGCTTTGGAAGTATTATTAATGTTATGAAAAAAAAAATTTCGTGTTTCTTTCATTTATTTGAACTGGTGCTTGATGACGACTTAATTTAGGTCAAATGCTTCAGCGATGTGTGAACAAAAGTTTTGAAAATGTTTCGAAAGAGTTTTTTCTGAAATTTGATACACGTGACATTTCCTTACAGTTTTGAAATTTATATGACAGATTTCACTCTTATGAAACATATTATGTCCATATTGTATGCAATAATCGCGTTTCCGCGTTGAAATAATAGATAAATATGGTGCATGCTAGGTTGCCAGTTAGTGAATTTTGAACGAAATCCTATGGAGTCATGTCGCATGAGATTTGAGCATCACTGTACCTTCTGAATTTTCAAAGCATTTTTCATTTTAATTCAATCTATTGTGAGTGTACTCTTGCGGTAGTGTATATATCTATACGTTACTTGCACATATTTATTGCGACTGAACAAGTATTTTCCCGTTCCATGTGTTACTATGATCTCATTCAATTTCAACTGCGAGCAAACGCATTATTGCACGATGGAAATTTATGATGCAGCTTAATGTTTGTACAGTTAGCGTCAAAAGTGAGGCGACAAATTTCGAAACTGGTCGTACTTTAGAAACTCGTGGGGTTGCCAGTTAGTATATTTTACTCCAATTATTGTCATCCTCTTTCTCTGATAATACGGATCAGTGATTAACTGTAGAAGCACAGAAAGTATTTCCCCAGTAAATGATCAATGTTAGTTCAATAATTGGTTATTAATACAAAGACAGAAAAGAAAGAATTTCCCCATAGAAACATCCGCGGCTCTCAATGTGTGATATCGAGTGTTCACCATTGAGTGGAGGCAGGAACCGATTGCATAAACATTGGCCTAATATGATTTGTAAATGAACTTTCTACTTTTATAGCGTTATATCGAAAGTTATTATGATTTCTTTTAATAAAGCACAAAGAAGTTTAGCATCAGATTAAATGAAATATGCATAAATTTCTGTTATACAATAACGTTTGACTGGATCGAACCGATTGCTGGTTGCCCGTGGAAATATGAATTTGGGTAATATCACTCCCTTATGATACGCCCACTTACGCAAATTCAGTCTTAAATTTCAAGGTTGGAATATGATTAGAAGATTTGAGGTAAAAGTTTGAAGTGAAAAAGATGGGTAGAGGTAGAGGTATAGAGGGGGAGGAGGGGTGGTTGGGGTCTGTCGTCTCCCTACTTAACCAGGCGGTGATTTTACGGGTGTTCTGGTTGCTTGCAAATGCAACCGTCTTTCTTATCTTTTATTTAGCGAGTCTGTTTCTGGTGTCGGTCCTAATGGTTCTATCTTTGCCTAATCAACAGACAGTGGCCCTGCATTGCAAGCCTTGCTATGCCCGGAACTAGGCCTAGTCACCTGAAGGTAGCAGCAGCAGTTAGAGCCTTTCTCGAAGATGGTGTTTTATGCTCAGTCCTAGAAGCTAAAATCAGAACTACCAACCACACCCAATTTCTCTGTTGAATCTAGGTGCATTCATGGTTGATTATGTTTAATACGGAGATTTTCCCTTTACATTCTATTGATACTTGCATGGTTTTATGCATCTTCGCTAAAATATTTGATAATACGCTATGATATTACATATTTGTTTCCACATTGCTCGAAATAATTGATAATACACTATGATATTAAATATTTGTTTCCAGATAGCTCGAAATGTTGGTAATCCTGTGTTCAACGAAAATTTCAAATTGTTTCGTTTCTATAGTTTGAAGTAATTACTTTATTTCGAAATAATTACTATTACCGTAATATTTTTTTATGATTGTTATAGATATCATAGATTTGATATTTGCGCATCATATGTTAGCTTTATTTTGCTTGATAGAGCTTTCCCTGTAGTAAAAAAAAGGTTTTCAGCTACGTGTTTATAGTTGCCAGTTAGTGAATTTCGAACGAAATCCTCTGAAATTTGTCGCTTCACTTCTGGAACTTACTGTACTGTAAGTTATTTTTAAGCTCAATAATACAAGTATAAATGCTTGCTTATTTCACTTTTTTTTCAAACTTACGTATATACGGTAAATGACCGAACGGTGACATAGCGGCCACCTCTCTCATAATGCGGCCACTTCCCGAAAAAGCGCATGAAATATGCCATTATTTCGTAATTTTTGAGAAAACAAGACTCTTGACTGATGCTTAAGGTAGCGAATTCAAGTAGTACTACTTTTTCGGGAAGGTGGCCGCATTCCGGGATGCATCGGAATCGATGGCCGCTTTGTCACCGCTTGGCCATTACGGCCCCCCCCCCCCCCTCCCCCCGCCTCTCTCCTCTCTCTCATCTCTCTCTCTCTCTCTCCTTTCTCTCTCTCTCTCCTCTAATATATAATATATATATTTATATCTATATATATATATCTCATATTCATATATAATTATATATAGCATCGTATTCCTTTAGGCCGGATTATTCATACTATTGTAAATACTTCTACAAACAAACAGTTATCCGAAATTTCGATAGCTGAAATTACTGAAATGAGTGAATTAGGAAACACCGATAAAATCAGGGATGAGACTGATTACTGTCACGAAAACATTTACTGATACAATAGTTTCAGGTACGGTACAGTACTTTATCAGGTTTAAATAACCATTTCAAATCAGACACGATTAGAACGTCTTCTTCAGGGTAGCTACATACCATTGATAAAATAATATAAACACTAGAGCAGAGAGTTTTCAAGGAATGTCTTCAGGCTGCGTGCTCCATTTTTGAAGTATCAAGTGCACATACGCTTTCGTAGAGGCCGTTATGCAGTGACTGGACCCATCCATATGAAAAATCATGATCACAATCATTATTTTCATTAACGAAAGCTAGTGAATTGAATTTAATGTAGAATTTATGCCAAAGACCAAGCACTGGGACCAATGAGGAGGTCATTCAGCGTTGAAACTGATATTGACAGTCAAATTTTGAAAAATGTAACAGGAGGAAACCCTCAAAGCAGTTGCACTATGAATCAATTGTTGGGAGAGGGTGGAAAGTGAGATGGAAGAAAGGGAATTTCAAAGGAGGTAGACAGTAAAAAGAACGAAGGCAAGCTGCAAAGTACCTTAAGTAGTAATGCATACATTGCACCGCATCTGACAGCACTAGCCAAACCTCTCTTCCCCCCTTGAGGAGAAGGGGTTGGCTAGTACATGTACGTTGCTCAACTTACTAATATATTAAATACAACACTTATGGATAATAAAGCAGACGTAAATCACCAACATTAATTCAGAGATGTGTGAACAACACGAAATGTGCTACGCTTATCTTTACCTGGATATAAAAACCAGAAATGTGAAAGGATAGTACTACACCTCCACATGCTCGCTCTCTCTCTCTCCTAAGCGTGAATAAGTTGGACATTAAGCACATTCAAAGTTATTAAACTATTTTTATCAATTCACTGGTCCAAAAAAACAAACAAATTATTTGTCAATGATATTTCTTTTATTCGAAAATCTACCATTTTGTTTTTTTTACTGGTCTATACAGGGAGACAATATACATGCCATTTTTTCTCTTTATCTAACAGGAAAATCAAACACTAGTTAAAAGAAAAAAGTTCCAAAGCGAACCATCTCCTACGAGGAGAACTTTCATGGGACCCCGAGGGTTTTATCTATCAGGGATATCGCCGACAGCTCCTTTTGGCCCTGACCTTCTTCAAAATGATGACCTTCTTCAAAATGATGATGGTGGACTGCCCCCACAAACGTACACCACCCCAGCGTACAGCATCTCTGGAGAAGCAATTTCATCGCAGTTCAGAGATTGCCCATCTTAGTCTAACAACCAGGCTGCAAAAATGGCTGTGACAGTCGTGGATAATAGGAAAGCAGGATGCAAATATGTGAGACCTGCAGTTGCAGACATCACACCAAACCAGGATGAAAAGATGAACAATGGCAAAGATGACTGTTATGAAAATAGATATGACACCAAATCATCAAAGCAACCTTTTACAATTGTGTGTCTTTAATGAGGATGCAAAGATGGCTTTTACAGTTCTTGGTGCACCATCTGTCTAAAAAAATAAAAGGGCTAAACAAAAGGCTTTAACAGTTACAGATGCAGATTTATCAGTCTAACAATCAGTCTGCAAAGATGGCTGCTATAGGTGTAGCTATAACATCAATCTAACGATAAGACTGTAAGGATGGCGGTTACAATTGTAGATATAAACACCAGTCTAACAATCAGGCTGCTAAAAGTTTTGTTGACGTTGTTGTAACACCTGTCTCGCGATCCGGCTTTAGAGATGGAGATTAAGGTGGAACAATGTCCGGTGGAAAAACATTGTTACCACCAATTAACAACTGTCTGCCGGTCTTTGCCTTGCGAGCAGAGTAAAAACAGTGGTATACAACCTCATCTGGTACCACTGGTTGTTGTCAGATCTACTTCCATCGTTTCAACGCTTATGACGTCATCCTGCTTCGCCTACGATATGGTAATAATGTTTGTCCGTCGGACACATTACAGTTCTTAGTTCGTCGGAGTGACAATCAAGCAGCGAGGAAGGTTATTACAGTTGTAGATACAGTATATCGAATCAGGCTGGAAAGATTGCTGTTACAGTTGAAGATTTAATATCTCTATAACAATCTGGCTCAAGATAAACCATCACAGTCGTAGATATTGCCAGGCTCAGAAAAATACGGTGAAAAACTCCTTTAACAACTAGAAAGAAGTTTGGTTTAATTACGGCAAAACAGAACCCTTTAAATTTTAGCAACACAATCATCTCAAATTAAGCGTCAAGTTATTGATAGCGTGTTTGTGTTGCACAGGGGAAAACAGGGAATGAATTCACTGTGAAATAAAATACGAAAAAGTTCATTTAGAAGATATACAATAGCAAAATAATTACGGCACTTTGAGCTATACACCTAACTGTACCTACAAATAAAAGATGACAAGATAGATATACGAAATGTAATGCAAAATCTTTCCGTGGATTTATTCACAGCACAAATCCAGTTTTTCTTAAGTGATGGAGCCGCGAAAATACCATGGCTTACAGCAGAATGTAATGTTCAGTAATGGAATTGACAATTTTGAATTCTAAACGACACATTTGAACTATAAATGTCATCCAACTAAAAATGTTAGTAAAACTTCAGTTGCACTGGTCGTTACGAACAATATATTTCTTATGGCAAAACCTAACAAAATATTTTCAGAGATATTAATGGCAAATGTTGTTAGCCGACACAAAAATATCTAACTATAACCTAGAATTTTGGCTTTCTTGTACCAATATTGTTATAACAACTTTAACAGCTAAAAAATATTCTACCAGGGCCTTAATAAATGGTTATGCGGCATAAGAGCTGTTAAGTACTATACATCATTACCACAGCATACTGGTTTTCTACGTGATATCCTTTTAATATATTCACATTATTGTATAAAAAGATCTTCCTCATGTTCAGCTCCCTAAAGTAATTTACCTTTGTTTTTCATAAATAATTAGCTGACGGGATTAAATGTCCCGGGTTTCAATAGCTAATATCGCAGCCAAGCCCTAAATTTAATCACTACCATACTGGTCTCGTAAAACTATGATAATAAAAATCATAATAACAATTACAATTATTAAAATATTTAATATCAAATTAACAGCACTGAAATTAATATGTATTTGACTTGACGCTATAAGAACAAACATCTGGAATTTAGTGGCATAAAAACTCGCAAGCAAAAAGTGATTTTGTATAATGAATGAACTTAATCCTGGAACTGTATGCAAGTCTGATTAAGAACAGCAAGTCTGGACGATTTTACAGGAATTCGGTACTAATCTCCCATTGCAGGAGTCATATTTCAACAGAATCCCCTTATTAACTGTTGCAGCCATATGCAAGTATGACGAAATATATATAAAAAACGACGAATAATATTCCACCTATCTCCTGTTGCAGCTTTATGCTATTTAGTATGATATGAGCAAGAATGCCGAAAGACACCTTCGCACTCGAAATCACATCACAACTAGACTGACTGATGTTGTACGCAGGGTTGGTGCAAGGGTAGCATCCGCCAACATGGATCACTTTTAGCATAAGGATAACAAAGGAGGCATCATCCACCTAAGGACACTCTCCCCTTTTTGAAAAGCCCCAACTTGGCAAAATAAATATTAGGGGGAGAAAATGTTGTCGAAGCACCAAACAAGATTCCCCCGCTTGCTCGAAGAAGACCTGGTCATTTCGTCCCCCGTGTCCTAACGTCACATCCAAATGTACACGCACACACACCTTGAAGTCATGCTTCCATGTAAAAAATGTTTATTTTAATTCTTGCAGTTTACTGTACAAAGAATATATAAACCCGTTTTTTTTGTTTTATTTTCATTTTTAGTGTGGCTCACAGTTCCAGCTGTGTCTCTCACTCAGTGAAGTAAGTGAATCATTTTTCCCTTTATTGCTTCCTAGACAAAACTGGACGCATCGACAAACACACACATATACAACCTTTATTGCTGACTCTTCCTTCATGGCAGCAACCTGAAGTGTCTTTATGTTTTGATCCATAACAGATTGCATGAAGTACCCAAACGCACCCCTGACCGAGCACTTTATTTGCACGTAAAATCCCCACGATTTGTCAGTCCACCTTATAACAATGCTTCTAATTAGTTATTGTATCCTTAAAACTGGAGGCAAGGCAACAATCGAATTGGTTATTTGAGGACTTCGGTGTCGACCCACACTTCATCACAGCATCACCTCCATCCTGTTATGTCTTCGCATGATCCGGATCTGTCCTGGTGCCACTTCCGCCAAGCCGGCAGTCTTGAAGGTGAACAGTACAGAGTTCTGACCAAAGTTGGCATCGAACCTATTTCAGAAAAAGGAAGAAATGGTGTTAAGGCATTCACTACTACTACCGGGGGTTCGATAAAAACTATTACAAAATGAAATATTATCACAGGTAAAGATATCTGACCAATCTCATCTCCAAACCTACCCCTGAAGAAAGGCTAATTAATCGCTACTACTACTACTACTACTACTTATAATCATAAGTATAAATACACTAAAAACTCTGCCTAAATCATTTTCTAACCTGTTCCAAACGAAAACCATGGTAATAAGAAAAATTGGCTATTTCCACTAAAGTCAAGTAGATGAAGATGAGAAAATACTCCAAAATCATAAAACATGTACAAAAGTCTTCTTCCAAAGAAGTATATAAACCTTTTTGTTTAACATTTTGTAATTTTCCTAGGTATACAAATCAGAGCATTTCATGCAGTAAGTAACCTTCAGCACAAGGTGGAATGGTTGTTCAATCTTAGTAACAAGGGATGGGATAACTCCTCACTCACCTCCCTCTTGCCACTTCACTCTTTCCTTTGGCTGCAGAGATGAAGTGGGGTGGTTGAGGTCACTAAAACCTAAATGAAAGACTCTGGTCTGTGTGCCTAGTTAAAATACAAACTAGTTAAAAAATTTATTCGTTCCTACAAGGATACATCCATCACCTTTTTCATATATGGAGATTTAATCATGAGAGGGGATAGTTCTTTTGATAAAAAGGTTGGATTCTACCACGAAATGCCATGCCATAACCTATGCAAGCTAGGCAAGCAATAACTCATGTAACATCCCATTAGTCTGGCGAAATGATGACCTGAGTGGTAGGACCCTCAGCATGAAATCCATGAAAAATGAGAGGGATCACGAGTAAGGAACATAATTTCAGGAAACTGTGATATCTCCCATCAGGGTTGTGAAGTCAGTGGGCAGTTTACTATGCTTAGTACCAAGAAATTGGTTCAGAAAAAGTTCAACCTCATCCTACCTCTCCCTTCTTAAAAGAGAAAGGAACAGAGGGCGATGCACTCTAAGCTACTTAGAACACGTGCTAGTTGTGCACATAGCTGTATCTCACTCGAATCCAATATGTACTTCAGCCCAGACAAGGCTTGATAAGAAGAAAAGGAAATGAAGGGGAACCATTAACTCATTCACACTTCTGAAAAACGCACCAAGCTCAAGTACTCAGATGAGACATGGAGCGTCCAATTGGGACTTGATAACCACTACAGTCCCAAGGAGGAGGCATAAAGGAACTTGCAGGTGATATCCTCAAGTAGAACAAGGTAAAAGTAATCTAATGATGCCAGGCTTCTGCCCTAATAGCCTGAAAACCGTTGTCTCCTAAAAGGTGAGAACTTACCCACACCACTAAATTTGTGCACTCAAGTAAGGAGACAAGACTTGTCAAGAGAGGAATATTAAACCTGCTTGATGAACTCACAAAGCCAGAAAAATGGTGTTCTAGTCACCTATTTGCACCTACCTTTACTACCAAAAATCTCCTACACTCTGGCCTCAGGGAGTGGGTCCTTTCCAAGCAAGTCTTCAGGGTGCTGACCAGGCACAACAGCATCTCATCTGGGTCTCTACCAACAAAGTCTCAGATGAAGGAAACATGAAAATTCTCAATCCTCTCAGCCAGAGCCCATCTTAGCTACAAACTCCAGGATGAAAGAGAGAAATTTCCACTCTTCTGAGTGCTGAGTGAAATAGACATACCATGTAACTCCCCCACCCCAGGCTAGAGCCAAGGGAAAGACATTTGTTCACCATCCAAAAGCAAAAGTAAGGTTTGTGGGGAAGCTCCATACGGGTTCGTAACATTAACAAAATGTCCCATTATGGAGGCCAAAACTCACAAAGAGGGCAACACTGCTCAAAGCATGGATAACACCACTGACATGCAGAGACCCAACTACCTCAGTGCAAAAACCTAAGATGAAGCTGAGCAACAGCTTTGTACTGCAGAAAGTGAGAGCTGCTTGTCTGGCTGAAGGTAAATGAAACAACCTGGGATCTGCTGAACAAAAGACTGCTTATGTTCCTTGTTACACATCTGTGGAGGAACAATGGAGGTACCCAGACATTTCTCTCGCAGGCCTGTGAGAAAAACTTCTCTCTGATAGGATACACTGGACGACCTTCCCCTTTGATGGCGGTGCGATTACACCACTCGGTGTATAGCCAACGAAGAGCCAAGGCAACAAACACTCTGTTGATTATCCTGTGGAGGGGGTTGAAAGATGGAAAGATGTAAACATCTAAATTGTACCAGGGATGCTGGAATGCCTCTCCCACTCCTGTCCACAGGTCTGGCACTAGGGAACAGAGGATAGGAAGTTGTCTGTTCAATCTAGTTACCAAACCCACTGATCACAAGGTAAACCCATAACTCAAATAATCTCTCTGCTACTTTGGGTGTGTGAACCACTCAGTCCCCACCATCTGACTCTTGTGACTAACATGATCCACCAGAATATTCTACCTCTAAGAATGTATCTGGGTGACAACTCAATAGCTTCAAAAGTGAATCCATTCCTGAATCTGCAACACCAACTGGCAAGTTGTCACTCCATACCACCACCAACTGCCCCCTCAAACTGTCTTGAAACTCTAGCAATGCTTCCCAGGCTCCTTGCATCTCTCAGATGAGGCTGTTCTCCATCCATACACCTGACACAAACTCTCTCATGTGTTTGCCCCATCCCAATGCAGCCATCAACAGAAGCACTGAACAGAAGCATCTTGGAAAGCGGGGGGAGAGCTTAATAGAACAGAGTTGCTGAGGTTGGAGGGCTGCCCCAAGCTGCAACCCACACAGGGTCCTCAGACCTGGGGTTGGGGGGGCCAAAGAGGACATGCAGTACCATCCCAGTGTGGGCCCAAGAGTGCACAGTGAGAGGGTGAGGGGAGGTCCAAGTGAGCATAGGCAATAGGCGTGTGCGGACAATTTTTCGAAAAACCATTATTCGAAAGGCAATTGTTCGAAAAATTTTTTTCGAAAACCGAACATTCGAAAACAGTAGTTCGAATGTGTAATTGTTCGAATTTACAGTTGATCGAAATAACAAATATTCGAATAAGCTGTTTTTCAAAATGAATATTGTTCGAATTCATGAGGAACGTCGACTTGTTGTAAAAAGCCCGACGGCAGTTTTGTATGTTAGCACTCTCTCTCTCTCTCTCTCTCTCTCTCTCTCTCTCTCTCTCTCTCTCTCTCTCTCTCAAAGTGTAGTTATTCGATAAACAACTCAATCGCATTGTTTGTATTTTAATTACCTTAAAACAACTTATCGCATTGTTTGTATTCTATTTACCTTAAATAGAAAATAAATACACATAAAAATAAAGTTAACAAATCCTTAAAAGCTTAAAGTTCCCATTGTTATTTTGGACGGTTTTCCATTTAGTAGAGAAGCTCTTAAACCCTATGATGGGCGAGTTCGTTCAAAATGAACAAGGAAAGCCCATGTTATTAGTGAATGGACATTTATTTGTTAAAGACAAGCAAATGCAAGATAAAATTTGTAAATTACTGTAAATGTCGCGCTATAACAGTAAAAGAAGATGTTGCCGTTTCTATAGAACATAATCGTGCAGGTGATCCAACTGGCGTAGAAGTGCGGAGATTTATTGAAAAAGTGAAAGACGACGCAAAAGGTACACGTGATTCCCCTCATTATATAATTGCAAATGCATCTTCGGATCTTAGCGCATCTGGAGCTCAGGGATTGCCAGCGGTCAACAGTATTAAGCGCTCAATTACAAGGGTTCGCTTAGAAGAAAACTGTGGACTATCTACACCCTATCATAGGAAGGATATAGTATTCCCAGTCGAGTAGTATATGAGGACTTTCAAAAATGAAGATTTTTCTTCTTTTTGACTCGGGTCAGGAAGAAGAGAGTTTTCAGTCAAAATTCGAATGCTATTAGCATTGGCATTTATCCCAGAGGAAAGAGTCATTGAAACTTTTGAAAATTAAATTTAGTAGAAGAGTTATCTTCACCTGAATTACTTCCGGTAATAGATTATTTTCAAGATAAATTGTGCAAAGATATGTTAAGGAAACTAATAAATTTAAACTAAATTATTCGTTTATTAACATCAATCATATTATCCTAAATGGTCAGATAAAGTATGTTATAGATTCGAACAATATTCATTTCGAAAAACTGCTTATTCGAATATTATGTATTTCGATTAATTGTAAATTCGAATAATTACACATTCCAACTATTGTTTTCGAATATTTGGTTTTCGAAAAAAAACTTTTCGAACAATTGCCTTTCGAATAATGGGTTTTCGAAAAATTGTCCGCAAATCGCAATAGGTATGATTATCATCAGGATTGTGAACTGGCACCTCTGCTCTCCTGCCACAGGGAAGAGTGAGCAGGAGAAGTTCATCTAGAATTTATCTGCCAGGTCTTGGACTTCCCCTTCTTCCTGCACCAAGGAAGAGAGTCCTGGAACAAGGAGGATGATGATGAACTAGAAGACAATGATAATGACAAGGAAGAAGGATGAGGAACAATTGTGAGAACACTTTCATTTTCTCTGACATGTCAGACTCTTAGTTGTCTTGTATTCTGAAGGACAGTGGAGGCTGAAAGGGGAGGATTCACAATGCCTACTTGCTCAGCAAAAGGTATCACCACTGCCACTGGGGGATCATCTGTAGTAGGCAATAAAGTCCCAAGAACTGCAGAGGCAGCAGCACACACATCAGTGGTTGGATGGTTATTATTTCTTCCTGCTACCGAGCCTATGAAGGCAGCAGAGGAGGTAGTTAATGGAAAACATCTCCCTATGGATTTCCCATGCTCAGACCAGGGATGAATGGGATTGTAGGTAAATTACCCCTCATAAGACCAAGGTGTAGGTGGAAGAGGAACAGCAGCCTTGGGCAAACAAGAAACCAGAAGGATTCGGCGGTGCTGCGAGCACACTAGAAATAAAAAGGAAATGCATCCTCCCACGAAAGAGTGAAGTGGCTAGAAGGGGGTGGATCAAGATTAACACACCCCCCCTCCCCACCACATCTCCACGACTGAATTCCCTTGTTACCAAGATTCAACGGCCGATCAAGCTTGCACTGAAGGATACTCCTTATATGAAAAGCGAAAGTTGTATCCCATAGGAATAAAGTTCTATTCATGCCATTTTAGCTCTATACAGGCTTACAAGGAGTTCAAACAATCCTTGTACTCTAAACCATACAAACAGCAATTGAAAAAGAGCTAAACAAGTATAATGTTTGAACAAACTAAATTGCAAGGAAATTTCTGTGAGTAATTTCATATTTTTAATTATAAAGTTACAGATTAAGGAATTTCATTATATGTTTATAAATCTAAATTATTCATGAATAAATCACTTTACACAAAGTCTTTACCTGCTACCTAATAGAATTGTGAGATTCAAGAAAAACTTCATGAAAATATTATCTCTTATAAACTTCTCATAAAACAACATAAAAAAAAGAAAGAATAAAAATACTCATATTAGTATTGGAAATACCTTGAAATATTGTTGAAGGGAAAAAACTTACATGAATATTGGATGGAAATGTCATAACCAACAGTTTGAAACTCTATCCAATTTTACCAAAAGCATAAGTGACCATGAACAATAATAACTGGTTGATAATATGTGAATTCCCACTCTTATGTATATGAGCAAAAATCTGT
>NC_087216.1:35890811-35925811 GCF_015104395.2 Macrobrachium nipponense
ATGCAAAATATGGCTGTTAGTGTTTCACTGCATTTCAAAATACCGAAAGTCACAGATGAACTAAATCATTTGTATGGCAGTGGCAAGGGGGATGGCGGGGAGGGTGTTTACTTGCTAAGCAGATGTTACTCTGGCACTCGCCTTTGACTGCTAGAGCAAAGCTTTCCCATGTAAACCAGGTAGCTGATTACTATGGTTGGTTGTATTCCAGATTGATGGTGTCATTGTCGTGAGGTGTGATTATTGTTGTCGAGGCTTTCTTAATATCCGTAGGTAAAAGAAATAGCACATGTATACAGCTGAGGAATGGTTTGTCTTTCTAAATATGAAGAGCTTCTTTGGAGGCTGTCTAGGCGCTGTAGGTGACGCTTATATCAGATGTCAAGTCAAGGCACCTTCTTGAACGTGGTATAAAGTCCTCTTGGAGTGAAGCATCATGGTCATTCCATAAAAGTGCCAGGAGGGTATTCCTCAGACGAGGCATAGAACTGGTAGACACATTAGCCTTCCCAAGGGCGTCGTGCACAGATGGGACTGGGTTGCTTTTCATCAGGAGCGTAAACATTTTCAGTCTCATAAAAAATTACAATATTTACACTTTGGTTGCAGTTAAATAATTTGGCAGTTCAATTGATTGTATTCTACCATAGTGAGGGGCTTGTGGTGTGTGCCTTTCTCCGACAATGTTTTTCATTTATTCGATGGATTAATTGTGTTAACTAGGAACTGGGCGTTCGTGTGAAACTCTTTATGTATGGAATTTAGAGAGCAGTCTGAAAGGGTTCTACAGCAAAAGTGATCCTAACACTTTGCTTATATCTTCCCTTACCCATGGCAACATCGTCTTTTTGATGCACAAATGGCCTTTGTCGGGGATAAATTTGACTGTACAATTACCAGAAGGTACCGAAGGACGTGTTCTGGGATGACCAGGTGAGGAGCCTACAGCAGGCGGCAAGGGTAAAGGAGTTGGGAAGAGTGGAAAAAGAATTCCAACAGAACAAAGGGAAAAGAAATAAATTTCAGGAGGACAAAGTGGCGATGGAAATTATTCAAAAGGTACAATAGATGGAGAAATTAAAGCTGAGAATACAGATGCTGGAAAGATGGTAACAGTATTTTGAAAAGCTGAACTAAGAAAATGAACCTCAAGTGTAGGATATTGGCAAAAAATAATGTTCAAAATGGAGACCAGAACTGCTGCAGAGGTTAAAGGGACCTCTGGGAGATGAAAAAGGGAAAGCTCAGGACCATCCGGAATAGCAACTGATTCAATAACAGCGTCCGAAGACCGGGTCAACCATGAGCTTAATAGAATATATGAAAACTTGACAAAGGAATACATAGGATCAGAAGAGTGTGTTAAGAGCCCTACAGTAATGATAGGAAGTGAAAAGGGACACACTGGAATGTAGAAATTATATTTGTTCATGAAAAGGCACTTGAGTACAAGTACAAGATGAATAAATAAACGAAAATTACGAGGACAGAGGGTACTGCGAAGACTCATTTCACAAGTGATGCTACTGTACTGTAATAAATGGTTCTATGAAGATGATCTCCTACAGCTAACAAACTCTGAGGAAGAGGTGGTGGTAACTTCTAAATGGTCGAAAACCGAAATGGAGAAGAAGACTGAAAATTGATGAGAGCAAAAAAACGCTTTTGGTGACCGGATATGAAGCAGAGAAAAGATGCCAACAGGAAAGAGGCACTGTGGTTGTTGTAGGCGAGTTACTGGGGTGTAATCTGTACTGAGTACCGGGTGGTGTCACAAGGGGTGCTCATGTTTCAAAATATAAATGGCATATGTGATTTTCGATGCCAGAAATAAGGAAGGTCTAGGATATCACGATAAAAGGGGGTAAATGAAAACCCAGACTTGTTAGGATTTCAGGTAAAATGTCAGGACCAAAGTTTTGCGAGAACTAATTTAGAGCTTAAACTCTTAAACGTACAAAACGTTTGTGATAATTGCTATTTTTTTCTTTTATTACAAATAATATGGTATATGTCTAAAAGGTAATTAACTCATTAACTTCCCAGATAAACTGCCACGAAACTGAATGCTCATTTGTATAAAGAAAACATGAAATGTACGTGTACATATAAAATAAATTCCAAAGAAGCTATTCCGAATCTCTAGCACCTCATCCAGATTGTATGCCAACATCAATCATGCTTCGATCACTCTACAATCGCTCTTTAAAAAACAAGTCACCAACATGAAGGAAGAGAAATCATTTGCTAGTATTATCAAGGGACGACAGGTAGAAAATTGATCAAACCGAATCACTGAAGCCCTTATTCAAACCTAAAACAGAAATCTTTTTTTGATCACTTGGATTTATGTAGACGCAATGACACTAGACATCACTTATTCACTGTCAACGTAAACGCTCTGTCGTTCAACATGACGGCTAAAACAAAATGTTGTTTAAGAGGTGCCTTAAGTTCTGTACGAGCAGGTTCTCTACCGTGTCTTAACATCATGCCACCAGATTTGGCTACAAAAAAACTAATGTTGATTGCAAAACTGTAAGCAAACTTGTGCGTTTGGTTGGGGTAATATCGCCGAGACGAACATGTGTGACTAATTTTTCCACCAAGATAGAAAAATACTGGCAATGTTGAGCAAGTTTAGCGCCAATAGGCCAGAAAACGTTCCCGTAATACGCTGGGTATTGAATGCTGTATTCCGAAATTTGAGTCAAAAGGACACTTAATCTAGTGTAAAATCTCAGTCTACGAAAAAATCAAAAGATTTCTTCCACATACCACCTCCTAAAAAACTAAGTAATTTGTACACTCTTTACAACAAAGAATTGAAAGATTTATGAGTAGGCAATTAAATTTCATGATGAATTCTTTGTCAAAACTGCCAAAACAGGACCTTCCATGACTTTTCAAGGCTGCCAAAGTGTTATAAAAATATGATATTATACAGCTCTCCGCTGTTCGGATCATAAAACAGCAAGTCCCTTCCAATTTCAGTGCAACAGCCTCCTCTTTTTAACCGTGAAAACCATATGCTCGGAAAGATTAGTTTATCTCTCCTCTATACAACATGAAAACATATTGTCAACAATATACTAGCAAAGTATCCCTCTAAAATAACCATGGTAATGAATCGGTGGGATGCTGCAAGTGTCTTCAGAAAAGACTTATTTCATCCATTCAAAGTAACAGTTGTTGTGGGATTACAAAAAGAAAAAAAAAGTTTGAGACTACATTTGCAGAGAAGTGTATATGTCAATATAAGACGACCTCATCTTACCCAACCACAACGGCTGAGGGGTTTTACCACTGGACCACTAGCATGTGTCTTCAAGGAATACATTAAACGTACCTTAGACCTCCTCAATCCCCAGAAATATGGGAGTTCAATTTAATTGAGGTAAATCTGATTGAATTATGGTAAAATGATAAAAAGAGTAAAAAAAAAACAATACTTTTTAATGAATGCATTTTAAATTTGTCTGTAGCCAAAAAGTACAAAAAGTTATGAAAAGCTACAACATCAAAATTGACAGACTTTAGTTGACCTGAGAACAACATCATGGGGCATATACCTTTTGGTGTATGATGCTTTTCTGTCCTTGAATATGATTGATGCTGTGACTTTCTCTCTCATTCGGTTTCTGGCTGTTTGGTCGAACTGGAGGCGATACCGATGACACTGTCAGTGAAAGAAAAAATATCATCAGTATTCCAGTTGTAATGTTTCCAAAGAAAAGTTACCTGAAAAATTTAATTTTCAAATAATACACATATAAATTTTGCCACACCAAATATATATATATATATATATATATATATATATATATATATATATATATATATATATATACATATATATATATATATATATATATATATATATATATATATATATATATATATATATACTAAGTCAAGTTTACACATTTACACAATTCTTGCACATTTTAAAAATCAAACGGTGCATATTCATGGGAAACATGAATAAAGAGGTGTAAGAAAGAAATAGGAGAATTCATGTTATTAGTTATTGAGCCTGCTCTCAAACTAGTTCAGGTATCCATTATCTTTATCTCTGAAGGTTTGGCATTAGACTTTATAATAATTAAGATCCGTAATTTAACTGCAAAGTGACCTGGTGTCCAGAAACTGGAAAATAGACAAAATATCAAAGAATGAGATGGTTTGCCATTTGATGAGAAATGATGAGGAGCAGTTAATCAGAAAAGTATTAAAGCTGAAAGTAGCGAGATGAACACCAATAATAATGTCCAGAAAATCACGGAGAAATAGCACAGACGAAGACCTATTCTAGGTATACGTATTAGTTCGTTAGACGAGTCCAGAGGTTCACACCAGGTTTTTTGTTGACTTTAACACCTTACCACACTCATAGTCATTAGCATTTACATCAATACTTGGGATTCACTGGACTGCCATCTACACATCCTAGAAATACTTTGGTTACTTACTGTGACTAAAATTTACATTACTGGCACACAACATGACTACCCATCCAGGTGGTCTGCTTACGAAAATTACAATTTGTCTACCTGATTTCCTCATTAACTCCTCCTAACTTTCCCCAGTCCCTTCATTGAGGTCAAAAAAAAATATATTTTCTTTGGAGAGTGTTTCTTCATTCATCATTAACGTTTCACCATGAGTCTCAATTTACATGGTCTGAATTAAATCGGTTCCTTTCTACTCTTTTCCTTTTTGCGCACGTGCAGGCATAAGGCCGGCTTAGTCTACACCAGCCATCACTGACCAGATGGGAATTAAAGCATAAAATGCACAAGATATTGGAGATGGAAGAGGAATCATTTCACGTCTATTGCTGAACGTCAATGATGAACTAAGAATACTTTCTTTACGTATTTCTATTTGAGAGTATTTTTGGGCTCTTTGAAGGGCATGAAGAACATTCAAATGAGTTACTGAAGAAATAAGCAGAAATAAATATTAACAATTTTCCAAGAGAAATGCACCCAAGTGAGTATAGTTATGCTGAATTGACCAAATTTTAGTCATAATAGCTAGTCAGCAAATACATAGGTCTCAAAAAATTGCATCCCTAAGTATTGATGTAAATGCTTATGAATATCATGCGTCTTGAAAAGACCGCACTATACGCATAAATTTTAACATTAAAAAACCAACAAGTCTATATATAATTAGTTTTTATTGTATATTTATTTTATATCCTGTTCGAACTTTCTATAACTTAATGATAATCATAGTTATAATAATTTATCATGAGTTGGAATCACAAGGCAATGAACCGTTGTACTGTAGGTATCTTGATCTGTTTTAATTTATTTAATATTACCTATAAATATATATTGCTTATAAAGTGTCTCTTTCATTATTATTATTGACTTTAGGTTTGGTATCGAGGGTCATACCAGGACTCCTGGGTAATACAATTGTAGTGCACGCATATGATACAGGGGTCTAAGTTGTTCAGCTCCTCCGTCTGTCTGCCACTCTGTCTTTCTCTCCATTACGAAACTTTGTTTTTGTTCCCTTTATTTCAAGAAATATGTTCAAAAGGGAAGGGGAGACAGGGAGGCAGAACAAGGCGTGATCCAACCTCCAGATTACTCGGGACGCGTCCACGGAAACTGCACATCTACTTAACCATGATTTTAAATGGATCATTTTGTACATGCCTAGAGCTAGATGAGGGATCAAGGACTCCATGAAGGTGCCGATGGTGTAAAACGTTTGGGGACACTACTTTCAAGAGTGATAGTACCACCAGCACTGTGCTGATGAAGAATCGTTCTTAGGAAATATAAAGCGAAAAATCTAAAAAGAGGAAGAAAAAAAAGAAACCCACAAATATGATTAATCGCCAATATTCCTGATCTGATTTCTGCCAGAAATAAACACCTACCCTCCACTTGTGATGAAGGCGACGCAGAAGAAGGCTAAGTTCGGCAAGAGAATGCGGGCAGGGGGGCCACGAACAGTCAGCCGGGGAGTCGCTCGGCTGATCGGACAGGAGGATCATCAGAAATTTCCATCTCTGTTGAACAAAATGGTCGATTAAACATTTCCTCTTTTGGATCAATGTCATGAATGAATTTATCTCTGTTTGCAATAATGACTAACAAGGATGACCGTTAATCCCGTCCACACGTTCGAGCTTTGCCCGACGAACTTTGTTTGATGTGACGTCAGAAGCGGGAAAAGTCAGAACCTTATCCGCTGTTTCTCCGCTTCTGACGTCACATTGAACAGAGTTCGTCGAGCAAAGCTCGACCGTGTGGACGGGCCTTTAGTAGATGAGAATGTGCAGGTCAATGATTTCTGCGACAGGAAATAAGTGCACAGCATCAAAATACCTATAAAACCAAAGTTGAGTATCAAACAACAAATTAACATGACATAAAACACACTGAGAAATGAGTCAAGTGAATTGTTCAAAAATGAGAAAGGATCTTTGGATGACATTCAAGAATGAAATTTACCTGAAAATTTATATAAGCTCTCTGGATTATTAGCGATGCCCATTCCACTTTCCGCCGGTGTTTCAATTCTCTGTATTCCTCTCTGGCCTGAAATGAGATACAAACTTTAATCATAAAAATAAACTAATTTCATATGATGTAAAGGAACTCTTTTCACGTTATTTGGCTACGATAAAAGAAGTAGACATATAAATGTTTTCAAAATGAGACTCAGCACGATCACTTATCAGGAAAAAATGTTCTATATTAGAAAAAATATCAACAGTTTTAATTTTAGCATTTCAGCAAGATTCCAAATTTTTATCACTTGGGAATGACTACTATTATCAAGAGACTGCAACGGACTCAAATCTATTATCTACCGAAAATATTTTGTGTATCTAACGTTTTCAAATAATTACATAACATACACTACTGAGGTTTCCAAGTGGCAAGTGAGAACAGAAAGACCCATCTACTGCCTTCTTCAAGTTCTTTTGAGTCCTTTGTTCTTACGACCTCCTGGGACAGGATGTCATGTGCGAAAATAAAGAGAATGACGCAGTCTACATTAATTAACGTAGCTTGAGCACTGATGATAATTGTGGAGCATCGACAAGGTCAGTAGGACGGGCAGCCCAATGTTTAGTTAAATTTTCACTCGCAACATTTTTAGGACGACATTCAGAGGCACTTCAGCTTTACTGATATAGAGATGTACCTCTCCTAGATAGAAAGCAACATAAACTCGAGCACAGTTTCATCCTTAACATGAACGTCAAACGCATAATATAATGTTCATTCATAACTTGTCGGTGGAAAATAAACGAAGCATTTGATCAAATTCCAAAACAAAATCGAAAGAAAAATGAATAAAAGTGTACAGGCATGATTTTCATTGTCACAAAAATACAATTATTTGAAGTACACCGAAGATATTTTACGGTTTTTCTAACTGGCAAATACTAAACACAAAGATGTGTAATTCGTAGGAAAGGGCAAAAGTTCTTATAGAGTCATGCTATGTCAATAGCATCAACTTCATCTGCTTTTGAAAATGAAAATGGGAGTGAATATGAAATGCATTTTCACGGCGGATCAGAAACAGACGACACTTCATTCAGGGGAACTCACCAGCGCAAGTGTTCTGGTTGTTAAAGATCTAAATGGCTGCGTGGAAGTTACAAATGTCCAGTAAAATTGAAAATCATAACATCGTCTATTCTCCCTCCGAATATACTGGGAGAGGCCAATACGTTATCAGGACCTACTTTTTAAAAAAATGGAACTCGTCAAAATTCACCAGCACAAATGTTTTCCAAGTTATAGATCTAAATGTGTGGAAGTTAATAGTGCCCCAAAGCCTTCTGAATTTGTAACATCCTACCCCCCTCCCCCCGGCCCCCGCACATTCACTTACCAGTATAAAGAACTTCCAGCCTTTGACTGAAAGCCTGGCGTCTTTGGCCGCTTCGGGGTCTGTCTTCTTCAACTGCACATGCAGCATGTCATGCAAAAATCAAAACGGAAAAAATTGCAAAAAATTAGGTTCGGTGAGTGACAAAAAAAAGTTTTGTGATAGGGAAAAAAAAAACAACAAAAAACCTTATGACAGGCTACTAAAAAATCATGTTAAAAAATGAGTTCATGAATAAAACCAACATTTTCATAAATGTAAGAAAAATGGTGACATAAGCAAGGCACTGAGGAGGTTAAAAACGCTACAACTAAAAATAAAAAACAGAAAATAATTTGCATGGTCACTTGAAGTAACGAATAATTCATCATATTTCAGGTATTCAAAATATCATTTAAAAAATACAGACATCAACCAGAGAAGTCAACACTATTGCGTCAACATGCGACCTGGCTGCCAATCAAAGCAGAAATCAAGCTCAAGAACGAAGAGAGAAATCTAAGTCTCAAAAATATTCACTGCAAAGAACATACATTTTTGCTGCTAAGCTTCAAGTATTTACCGTAATATAAGTCACTTATATAATACTGGCACACTGCAATTTAAGCCTAGTAGTTATGAAAGAGAGCAAGCATTTCCCAGCATTCCTATGATTTTCTTTATGCCAATTCTGTTACAAAAATGATCTTGATGAAGAGCGCCTTATGCAAATGAGCACCTTATCTCCATGGAATACTTCTTATTTTTACCCTCACAGCTTAAAGCTGTCCTGGTAACATTCCGTCATTAAATTAGGGACACTGCTGACCAGCAGGTTGTCAGTGCACGATAATGAATCCTTTATACTCGTAGGCCGGGCCTCAAGTGCCGTGTACGATCACATGGCAACGTTTTCTCATGAACTTTCATAAAATAAATACTCGTTTCTTTTTCTTCATAGGATCAGTACTCCTCTCAAGCCTGGCCTGTGAAAACTGGTATAATTTTGTCCTGAGCAAAGCTGAGATGATTTCAGCCAAAAACGCTGAAAATCACTGAAAAGATCCTTCTAACGGTCTAAACCAGTGATTACCAACCTTTATACCTTCAAGGAACCCCTGAAACAATTTCTCATAACCTAGGGAGCCTTTTTCTACAGGTACTCTCTCTCTCTCTCTCTCTCTCTCTCTCTCTCTCTCTCTCTCTCTCTCTCCTCTCATTTATGTATGTATATATATGTGTATATATATATATATATATGTATATATGTGTATATATATTTTGTATATATAAATTACTTTATATAAATCATATATCATCTCCCACTGCTATTCGAGCTGTGTAAATTCAGATCAGCGTCATTTGCAATACCTATTTATTTCAAGACTTCTTGTGGAAACCCTTGATAATGGCATAAGGAACCCCAGGCTGGTTGGGAATGGAATCACTGGTCTAAACTAACGATACAGCCATAGCTTGTCTTGTAATCTCTGCTTTGGACAGTCTTCACTGCAAGTTGAGTGTTCTTACCTAACAACTTGAAATCACTGGTCAAGAATTAAATACAATTCCTCAACATCAGCAAATAGGATTTCTCTTCTAGTTAAGACAAAGACTAATTTTTCATTGAACGCAATTTGTAACCAGATGATTTCCTGGATGGAAATTCTTTTGTTTTCTAAAATGTCATGAGACTTATTTGCAGTCATCTGTAAGAGTCCGCGTATCTGTGCTAAAGTACTGTTGTTAGTAACACCGTTTAATAATAGTTTAAATCATTCTTCTTTGCAATGACGCATTTATACTACGTATTACAAGTTTTCCGTAGACCAAGTAATAAAATATCCCGCCTTTCAAAACAGTCTGTGTCAACATGCAAAAAATGTACAAGAATTTTTGCATCATTATCGCTAACAGTTATCAAAATTCACATGAATTGAACACGAGATCACTGTTCTAGGTATAACTATCCATTATCAATTACGTCAGAAACTACAGTTTACTCATTTCCATTACTAATTTCCAGTGCATACTCTAAATATACTATAATCCATAAAAGAGAATCGAGAATGTTAATTTACATAAATTCATTACAGTTTCAAAATACAGTTGGAAAGCAGCAGCATATCATATTTTGTTCTACTAAGCAAAACCTTTTGTGAGCCACAGGTGCAGCAAATAAATTTCAAGAGCAAACAAAAACGACCCTAATCTATGAACCGTCCGCGTCTTTTTGGGCAGTTTGATTTTGCAAGAGACCTCAATAAGCGAAAAAGCAGAGAAGCAACAGAAATGCTGGTGTTGTGCAATCAAGCGTGTAAGGGGTAATATTCATCTGTCTGTTTCAATAACACGTGGATTTTTCTAAGATCTTACCACAACTTGTTAAAATTCCTCAATAAATATTCCTTATCTTCAAAATCCAGCAATAAAATTTTCTGGCACTGTTGTGCTTCAAGAACTATAGTAGATTCACATCAACCGTGCATTTGATGTCTAGGCCAGTCCCTTACGACGCTCTTGATTGGCTGTTGATAAGCCAATCACAGGGCTGGAAACTGTCCCTCGAGAGAGTTCACATGGGTAGGATCTATGTTCCACATCTCCCGCGGGAAATGTCTTTCAAAAGTATCCCTCGGGAGAGGTGGAACACAGATCCTGAATTTCCAGCCCAGTGATTGGCTTATCAACAGCCAATCAGGAGCGTCGTAAGGGACTGGCCTAGACATCAAATGCACGGTTGATGTGACTCTACTATAGTATGGAATTTCTAAAATATGCTATTACAAATTTTAGGTTTAAACCTTGAAAGCTTTACGGTAAACCCAACAATATAAGTTCCTCAGGTAACTTTGCCTGCAACTGTTTATAAATATCAGCAATTGAATGTGCACAACCTTATGATGATCTTCATTCCGATTTTACGAAATTCAGAGAGCAGGAGCTTCTAAAAATAAGGACATGATGAACAAAAGGCGTAAAGAGCACAGAGGAGAGAAGCATCGAAGGCAGCCGCAGAGTCGGAATATACTTACCGTATATTTCTTGGCCTGAAAACGGTGCATTGCCATGCAATTAAAAATCAACTAAGTTACACATTCCTTTATTACTTACTAAAAACAGATGTGTACGAGAAACATTTCATCTAACCTTCATCGCCACAGAACAGCATATCTAATCACTCTCTCTCTCTCTCTCTCTCTCCTCTCTCTCTCTCTCTCTCTCTCTCTATATATATATATATATATATATATATAATATATATATAATATAATATACATTACATACGTATATATACGTGTATGTATGTATATAATATATATGTAATATTATAATATATATATATAATATATAATTATATATATATATTAATTTTTAAATATAATTTTCAATCACACGTTAAAATGTTGTATGTACATATCACATAAATTTGAAAGTGGTCAGGGCCTAACTAAGTTTCTTATTTTTTTACCTGTGTTGGTGTGATACACCACACACACACACACACACACGCACACGCACATACATAGATGTAATATAGATATGTATGTAAGTACATATATGTGTACATATACATATATACTTGTATATATACACTCGTATGTATATATACACATATATAAAAATATCTAGCTGTCTATCTAACTATCTATATACTATGTATAAATGTATCTAGTATGCATGCTGATGTACTATACACATATTCCTGGTAATTTTTGTGTGTATGTATGTATGTATGTAGTGATGATGTATGTATGTATGTATGTATGTATGTTGGATGTGTGTATATGTATATATATAATATTGAATCTAATATATATATATATACATATATATATATATATATATATATATATAATATATATATATACATATATCTATATATATATATATAGTATATATATAGTGAGATTATAGATAGATATCTAGATAGTTTTAGGGCATAGTTTTTCTCTTATGCAATTTTCATTAAAAACAATTGCTTTAGTGGCATCAACAAGTTTCTTGAAGGTATCTTCATTACGGCAAAAATTTTCCCCGGGGGACCGAAGGAGGTGCGCAAGAACGTAGTTTAGAAATTCCTTTGTCCAGAGGAGATGTGTAAATCTCACAGCCAAAACTAAATCGGACAACAATACAACGATTCCTTCGGAAACGTCTGCGGGCTCATAGAAATCAAGGGGTCATTCATCGACATTATACAGTAGATGTTCACGACTGGAAACCATCTCTACAAGAGGTGATAGAAGGCACCCAGGTCATGTACAACACGGATAACTATCATGAACTTTCAACAAGAGTCGTATCATATACTCCCCTCCAGCAGAGGGAGGAATGCCTGAGCCAAACCACCGGGAACATGGCGCCCCTTACACAACACGAGAGCGCCCAGCGAAGGCCAAGTAACATGGTTGCTCAAGTCACTGAGGCCCCGTCCAACACGAATGTCCAGCCGTTAATCAGCGTAGACCACTTTGGACGCAGACTACACTCAAATTTAATATTATATACATTAATGTATAAACATTTATTTGTTTATATATTTCACCAATTATATCTTGATTATTTATTTCACCAATTATATTTTGAATATTTATTTAACCAAATGTTTAAATATTCACTTTTGTTATCATACATGTTCTCCTGTTCTTTGTACCCAAAACAACGCTCTCACCTCAAATGGTTAAGTTGTCAATCCCCTGACCAATCAGTACCCAAACCTCAAGGTCAGTCTTCCCCCACGATTATATAAATAGGCCGAAAGGCCAAAATGTAAGTCCGTCTTGCGTAATAATATCTAAGATTTATAAGGGTTCGGTGGTTTTTTTAACAATGAGCTCGAAAAGACCCTTCTCGCCTGGTATCCCTAAAGAGAACCTGCCCCCAAACGACAACCAAGGCTTCGCAACTGTTCGAAAGAAGAAGAAAGAAACAGAAGAAAACTCCGGCACCCTACAACACCAGCAACAACCAGCTCCCCTCGACATCTGCACCTAACACGACCAGTCACACAGAATTCCCGGCATTACCGAAATTCAGAGCTGACACCAACGAAGGCCAGACATCTAATGCACCAGTGCTGGCCCTTGAAAGAAGTACCCAGGAGCAAATCTCACAGCCAGACCAAACCTGAAAGGAGAGTTCACCATCACTCCAAGGGATCAGAAATCGGCCGAGCTCCTAAAGAACGACAGCTTGTGTTTGCTACTCGATCGTACCGAAAATATTACGAAGGGGATGATCTGCAAAGTCCCCAAATACGTCACCATCGACCGAATCCTTGAAGTGCCCAGCATCATGAGCGCCAAGACTGGCGAAGAAACATTTTAGATAGAAGTCACCTTTAAAGGACATATGCCGTCCAGAGTCAACCTTGGGATCCTCGGCACCTACCAGACTGAAGCCTTCATACCAGAACCTTTGAGATGTTTTAAGTGTCAGAGGTTCAGGTACCAGAAGAACGAGTGCACGTCCCAGAAGTGTGCCTAACGAAATACATGGCAAACAGAAGTGTGCCTAACGAAATACATGGCAAAAGCCCACAAAGTTGCCCGATGCCCCAACTGTAAGCAATACGAAACACAATTCCCAGACCACTTCCTCGAAGAAGAGAATCATTTTCGTCATGAGTATTAGTTGTTAACTATTTAGTTGGCAATTAATTACTAAACAACCTTCTTTTCTCCTCCGTTTTCGGCCGCCTCACGTCTAAAACGACTGCAATTTTTCAACTATCACTCTAACTACCACTAAGCTGTTGCTAACTTCTGTGTTGCTGTCTCTAAAATTTATATATCTTCGTTTTTTCCTTCATCATTCTCCACCGCTAACGACCGGTGCTTTTTTTTCTCTCCTCGAGTAAATTAAAAATGGTATTTAAACTCCATAGAATAATTATTTCAATTTTCCGTTCTGGCTATCTCCGACTCGCCAATACTGGCGGCTATCGATCTTTTTCTCCTACTGATGGGTGCCTGTAAACCTTTCATTTCAATTATTTCATGCATACCATTTCACTTTCACAACCATATAATCTTAATAAAGGGCATATTCATATCATTAAATCTCACCATTCGCCTGCAAAATATTCTAAATGACCTACGGGCTGCTCTATGAGCAAGAGCCCGTGCTGGCATAAGGCCAGCTAAATTAAAAACAACAACACCGAATGTACGTCAGTAGTTGTTTGGTAATACCACTAAGGCAAAACAGCTGTCGCGACAGAATTCAATAAATGGATGAAGGAAAATCAGCGTATTTTTCACCCGAATTTGACGAATGAGACTCTGTAAAAACTCCGTCGGTATGAAGATACCTGTCAGAAACTCATTGATACCACTAAAGCAATTGCTTTCAACGAATATATATACATATATATATATATATATATATATATATATATATATATATATATATATATATATAGCGAATCCCACAGGAAAATGATAGTCAGAAATCCAAGCGCTTTCGTCTTTACTCAGACATTTAATATATTCAGTTTTACAGGTTTTGGACTGTAAGGTACTTTGTAATTTATCTATTTTAATTTTTACCCTTTTGACAATTAACCATCTAGTATTCTTGATCTTGTTTTGTACCTGAGACCTTTCTCTCCAATTGTACTTCATTAACTCTTTGACAATGTCTGAGTAAAGACGAAAGCGCTAGGATTTCTGACTATCATTTTCCTGTGGGATTCGCTTATTTATGAAGTCACGTCCATCTACAGTGATTTTTTAAGCATATATATATATATATATATATATATATATATATATATATATATATATATATATATTATATATATGTATATATATATATATATATATATATATATATATATATATATATATATGCGTACATATCAACATGCTTATTAGATGTAATGAAACCTACCCTTGCATAGTCCAACTTGCCTTCCCTAATGTAAATTAACTAGACAAAACGTAGCCTTAATGGCTATGGGCAATCCTCTACAATGAAGATTAATACAAGAAATTTGATCGTATTTCCAAACATGTCGGTGCTTAAGCATATTCAAGGGAAAATGTGAATAACAAGAATTTTTATGTAAGAGTTCCACTATATATATATATATATATATATATATATATATATATATATATATATATATAATATATATATATATATATATATTATATATATATATATATATATATATATATATACAATAATGCAAATGTTCAGTAGTATAACGATAACAAAAAATCAGTCTATTAACAACGTTTTTTTTTCCTAATAAGGTGACCCACCTGAAAGAATGGAAAGACCAGGCCGACCAAAGGATAGCAATACATATATGAATTTATTTCCTCCATGAATCATTATGATCTGGAGTGAAAATGTTACCTATTAAAACTATCATGAATACAGTATCTGACTAAAAGGGTCAGCACTGGGTATGCATTTAAGAGGCCTATGAAGAGCATCACGTAATGATTAATTTATGAACGATATCGAAAGTACACTCTGCTCTTACTTTATACAAAGAAACCCCTGATAGGGTTCGACAGAACTATCAGATCAATACGAGTTTCAATCAATCGGCCCCAACTTCGAAAATTAAACCAATTTTTTATTTTTAAATGAAGAGCAAGACTTGTAAACCAAAAAGATAATTATTTTCAAAACTGGCCCAAATTAAATGCTGTTTTGCTACAGGGGAAACCACAATATCTCTGATTTTAAGCTTTCCTATATCAGGAAGGTGTGGCTCGATTTACAGTACGACATCTGAAGAATTTTCCCCAAGGAACATTAAATAAATGACCATCGTGATGTCTTTAGCTTTGACTCACAGGGACGTTTGGAAATAAAGCAAATGAGTCATGCATATGAAGGACAGTACCTTGGTTTTCGTGTTTCTTTTGCACATCCCTTAAAAACATGCAATATGAACTATGTACATACAACCAACAGAAAACAATATGAACGTTAATACCCAAAGAAGAACCCTAAATATTTCCAAGCCATTGACTTTACTACTATTTTCCTATCACAAACAGCACATAAATTCTTATAAAAACTGAATTAAAAATCCAAAACAATGAATGGCAAAATAATTTTTAAAAAAAGTACAGGATAATAAGAGCACTCACAGTGTAAAATGTCTATGTCTTAACGGTACCTTGCTCAGTAAGCAATAAGTACTAAAACCAATCGACTTTGAAAAAAGATATATCTATTTAACTTTATCTAAATTCAAATATGATTCCTCATAGAACTTTAAATTTATCAGCAATTAAAGTATTTGATTCAAAAGCTTCTGTATTTTTTGTTTATCAATAACGAACATAATTTTGTAATCATACACTAAACCCAATAGAGCAGATATACTAAACCAGAAATTTATAAACCAATAATGGTTTTCTTTAAGTTATGAATTTCTGGTTAAAGAAACGTATTGTCGGAAAAAGGATTCAATGAAAAAGTCACTGAAAAAGTAACATTCACAACAGATTTCCATAAAATAGGCTGCCTGATGAAATCCCGCCCCCAGCCAAAAAAAAAAATTAAGTAACCAATTACCCCTACGTCCCCTCAGCCACTACACAAGCTTGATAAAGCCAGACATGGTCAATGGTCAAGTCACTCTCTGACTGGGATGCCAATAAAAATAATAACTACTCGTACGTTAACTTTCATGTCACACCCACCACCATCATAAACAAATAAAAAAAAAAACATGCGTACCTTCCAACTCCTCCAGGCTGTCGCCAAGGTAATCTGTGCCGCCTTCATCAGTCTATACTTCTGTTGCTGTCTCCATCCTCGGTATGTCTTTTGCACCAGAACCGCCAAGTCCTCCAAGCGCTCCCGTCGGAATTCTTCTAGTTCGTGTACCTTTTGTATAAGAAAGTGTGTATACGTATATTTGAAGCGGATGATTTCTTTCATTACAAACAGTTCATTCGTACACTACCATATTTAATCATATACTGTATGTATATATATATATATATATATATATATATATATATATATATAGTATATATATATATGTGTGTGTGTGTGTGTGTGTATTTATACATTATATACATATATAACCATATATATATTATATATATATATATAATATAAATAAGATATTTATATATATATAATAGATATAGACGAGAGAGTGAGGGAGAGAGAGAGAGAGACGAGAGAGAGAGAGAGAGAGAGAGAGAGAGAGAGAGAGAGATTCTTTTATTTAGATAAATGTCAATACTGATGTCACCATTGTGTTAAGATATCTTAAGCAGAACATTCTGATTAGGTTGCTAGTATATAATTTTATATATATATATATATATATCTATATATATATATATATATATAATATATATATATATATATATATATATATATATATATATATATATGCACTAACAACCAAATCAGAATGTCCTACTTAAGATACACAATGGTAACATAAGTAATTTATCTAAATAAAAGAATCTCTCTCCAATTATTATGTGTATAATATATACATATACTATATTACCATTACTTCTGTCAATAAATGCTGAAAAAATGGATGCTAAAATGTTTCCCTGCATTCTCAACTGTACCCAACTATAAGAAATTAATTCCATTAGCATTTTATTCCCAACTAATATCAGACGAATACGCAAATATTTCTGTAAGCAATATATTAAGACATATCTAAGCACTGGATATTGTTACATGCTAAACTGACATTAAGTGCCATTACTGTTCCAATGTTTCGCGATAATAATGGCACACATTTGCAGTACATACAATATATCGATGCACAATTAACTGTCTGATCTCTCTGCATAGGAGCAAGCACTGCACAGGCACCCAAGTCTCCACAGCATATATAGTCTATCATAATCAGCGCTATTACTCTACTAATAGTCTACTTCATTCCATCTGTCCACTCACCAACGTAGGTCTTGGGTACATGTGGAAATATGAATAGATAGATCGTGATTGGCTGAAATCAATGTTTTCGATATCGATGAACAATATTTCTTCAGTAATGCATCTAAATGCTTTTGTATGAAAAAAACACCCTCACACCCTCTTACATAGATCATAAACATGCCTATGATATGTGTAGATAATATAACAATATAAGCTACCGAAAAACAAGCTCATTATAAACCGTCTACATAGATCAAACACAAACGAACGATGAGTTCTCAATTAGTGTTTCATCTCACTGTAAGCATAATAAAAAGACATCTAGCTATGCGAGTGCTAATAAAAGGCATTTTAATCATTTCTTGCATGTGAATGATATGAGTAGGGTAATATTCGAAATAGCATGAGATATTACTGCCCATGAGGCTGCCTGTGGGTGGTAGGTAGGTGAAAGTGGCAGCCACTACGACACAGCCTGACAGCGGGAAATTCCGTGAATGCATGACAATGATATTGCGGATTCCTCTTTAGATTACTTTGCATATTTACATATTTTTTCCTTGGCATACAAATCGTTATATTAGGTCAATGACTGGGCAATCTCAAGAGTTATTTTGTCAATCAACTTATTAGAAAAAGTTTGAAATCTCATTAAGTTCCCGTCCACCTTTGTATATAAATGACATATGTACGGCATCAAAAGTTGGCTTAGGCATAGTTTTACTTTATAATATAAGCAGTGGCGTCATTATGTAGCTGGCCACCCCCGGTCGAAATTCCCCTTCTTTTTACCTTTACAACTTGTATAGAGCTGAGTAATGAATGGGTAGAGTTATAGGTTTTTAACACAAGTGAAATGTTTGTTCATGATACATTTTGATCCAACTTAATGCTATCAACTTATGTAAGAAATGACTGAGACTATAGCTACAGTTTTGAGCAAGCACAATGCAATTTGCTTCTGCTGCTTCCAGTTATTTCCAGGGACAGGAGATAAAAAAAAAGTTAAGTATATCTTAGTTTTACCAGACCACTGACCTGATTAACAACTCTCCCAGGGCTGGCCCGAAGGATGAGATATTTTTACGTAGCTAGGAACCAATTGGTTACCTAGCAACGGGACCTACAGCTTATTGTGGGATCCGAACCGCACTATATCGAGAAATGAATTTCTATCACCAGAAATGAATTCCTCTAATTCCACGTTGGCCGAGTCGTGAATCAAACATCGGACCACCGGATTGGTAGCCGAGCACAAAATCCACTCGTCCACCGAGGAACTAGTGGAACAGGAGATGAAGTAAGGGAAAGGGATAGGCTGCAATTTTGAAGAAGAGGTTTTGGAAGGTCATCAGTCTTTTCTGTTATTGATGATATGCACTATTTTGAAAAACTTGTGCTAAATGTTTCCTATAAAGCTGTAACTCTCTCTTAATTTCTCGTCAATAAATTATGTCGTTGTGATTCTACTCTCCCTTTTTGTCCTCATTTACACTCATTGTTTCATTTACATTCATACATACATACATAGTTCCTCCTTGGACATTTGGTAGCCTAAGTTCACTACCTGCTCTGCCAAGGCAGAACCAGAGGAATTTATTTTTGGTGATCAGAAATTAATTTCTCGATATAATGTGGTTCGGATTCCACAATAAGCTGTAGATCCCGTTGCTAAGTAACCAATGGGTTCCCAGCCACGTAAAAAACTTAACCCTTCGGGCCAGCCCTAAGAGGGCTGTTAATCAGCTCAGTGGTCTGGTTAACCTAAAATATAATTAATTTATATATATATATATATATATATATATATATATATATATATATATATATATATATATATATATATATATATATATATATATATATATATATATATATATATATATATATATATATATATATATATATAATGACAATAGACGATCAATTGTAAGAACCCTAAGATGGCTGAGAACTGAAGAATTCCTTCATCACTCCTCTTCACTTACTGCTCTCTGACTCTTGATATAGACTTTATTTCTGCCAAAGGTGTACTGCTGCGGCGTCAGCGGAAGGTCCGCCAAGAGTAAGGCGCAGCCTTCCAGAGGCGCTCCTCTCCAGACGGGCCAAGTGTGTAGTGATAACATTCCATAACGATTTAAGAACGCATCATGAGTTGCTCTATAGGACCATCCCTCGGCCTGCACCCGTGCTTGTTCTACTAACCTGGAGGAAGATCATGTCATTACCGTATATTGACCACCATAATGTCGACAGCCATAATGATAAGGATAAAAATGAGGTCACGAGGAACACGATTATATTATGAGTATATAATAAAATGCTGGAATAATTACAATAATAAATCTGCAGAACAAGGAATGAATTCTGATGAACATGAAATTTTAGATATTGAGCGGTGAAGTGATTTCCAAAACAAAAATAGTAAACTGTGAAAAGATCAGAATTTGTGAGACCAGAAAACATACAGTTTGTAGTAAAACCATAATGTAATAGAAAAAGTATACTGGAAGAAAGTATATAAACCAAATCCTTATAGCAGTACATGATGTAATACAAAATTGAAAGACAAATAAAAAAACAACAACAGCAGAATAACATCTATGGTACTGAATACATTTTTCACTAAGAAATAACCTAGGTATATCAAATTTGGTTCTTCTTTGGTACAAGAGCCTCTTAACATTGGAATATCTCTAATATTTGGAAGAGAGGATGATGAACTTAAGTTTAATCAAACAGCGTGTAATCAAGAAGGTTTTTAATCATAAATATCTTTTCATCTGTAAAATGAAATTCTCCGCTGCATCAGATGAACCTAACATTAATACCTTCCACACAAAACATATGAACACCAGAAGCGCTCGACACACACACACGTTACCTAAAAATGAGTAAACAATATTCACATTAAAATGTTTCATGTAATCAGTTTTTTCAAATAAAGACAACTGCAAATCCAATGGAGAAGAAGACACCAAGAGGGAAAAAGGAGAAAACAAGCAGATCTTAATTGAAACTGATTGATCGTCTTTTTACAGAATGAAGCCTGGTGAGAAAAAAGGAAGAACAAGGAGAATTCCCAAGCTATAAAACTATAAGAGTTTTCAAACAATCGCTAGAAAATAACGGGAAGATGTAACAGGGCCAAAGGCCTTTCCTTAACGGGGAAACGGAAGTAAAGAAAAGATAAGCTACGGATCCCACATAAAACTTACCCTAAGTATTTGATTTGATGTAAAACAAGAGCTGATTCCAGTATTCTAGGCTGTTTCAGTTCGTTAGGTTTGACACAAGAAATAAGATGTGGCGTTTTGGAGCGTATCGTTCTTAATAACGCAGATACGGATATAAGCACCTGAGTACCCACGCTCGCTGGACGTTTCAAAGTGGTACGACGGGGATTACCTGCCAAAAAAAATAAATAAACAAATAAATAAATACATAAGTAAATAAATAAATACATAAATAAATAAATAAATACATGAATAAATGCGCATCTGCGAAACATTGGATAAACACCAGGAAAGACAAACATTATAGCTACATATGGGACAAGTGAATCTTCATCAAGGGACAAAAGACTGACGTTGCCTATCATCCAGAACAACATTCATTCAGCGAGTGCTTTCAATGAAGCTGATTTCAGTGTAAAGTATAATTATTTTGAGAAACGTACATTTTTGGAGGACCCATTTATGAAACAGCCTTAGCAATCTACATTTCTGTTCAGCAGAGTTAACGACCATGAGTTATGAAAGTTTTATTCAAGAAAATTTTTGCGTAGACGAAAAAAAAAAGGAATAGCTGCTCTTTGGTTTCATCGTAGATTTGAGCTACTGAAGAAATCCTTGTCTTATCGTTGTCACTTAAGACAGCTTTCTCCGTACAATGAAGGGCATTTCTTCAAGCTGCAACTTTTAGCTGTTAGTAGTCCAGTGTCTTCAAGTGTCGTTACTTTACTCAAGTTGTCAACAGCTTTTCATTCAGAAATTAAATCTTAAAATCTTGACCTCATTTGCATAATATTACAATCCTCTCCTGTGTCGTTCATAAAGCTGCATAAATTCGGACATTCCGTTTTCATTTACCTGCTATTCATTATAAACCATATCTATTACATTCTGCTTATCATAAGCTAAGCTGTTAGTTCGTTCTAGATTATGCGGGCTTTATGTCAGTCAAGCGCTTGCCCCTTTCTTCTTATTTCCTCTTTTTTTGTTTTTTTTCACATATTAGTCCTCTCTTTAATAAAAAAAAAATTTTGTGCTATAAGTGTACGGTCACGTATAATAATAATAATAATAATAATAATAATAATAATAATAATAATAATAATAATAATAATAATAATAATAATATAATAATAATATGCTGGAAGAAGACCTTCATTAATACAGGTTTCATTGAAAAATAATGGCTAATTCAGCCGCATTTATTTTTATAGAAATTTCTCTATTCTTATTATTACTGAATTTTCTTCTGTACTCAAATTGGCTATTAAAACGCCAAATGGGGGATTCATGTCAAAAATGTGGTATTTGTCAAATTGAATACATTATACAAAATGCATATTGTATAATATATATCCAATTTGACAAATACCACGTTTTTGACATGAATCCCCCATTTGGCGTTTTAATAGCCAATTTGAGTACAGAAGAAAAGTTAGTAATAGAGAAGCTTCTATACAAAATATACGAGGCTGAAATAGCCATTATTCATAATAATAATAATAATAATAATAAATAATAATAATAATAATAATAATAATAATAATAATAATAATAATAATAATAATAATAATAATAATAATGTGGCGCCGTGGAGGAGTGGGTTAGGTCGTCAATAGACTTAAGTCAAGTTAAGCAACATTGGGGCTGGTCAGTCGTTGGATGGGTGACCGCTCTCCTCGGCGTTGATTCCTTGGGAAAGGATCTTTACCATAATTTCCTCAGTCTACTCAGCTGTAAATGAGTACCTATCCCTGATGGGGTAGGGTCCAGCTATGGGTTAAATAGCAAACTCAGCAATGATGGAAAGAAATGAAGGAATAAACGACAACGACGTAAATGGAACCTCTGGCAACAGAGGAGCTTCGTCCGGCAACCAGGTATTCAACCCAATTGAAGGGGAAGACGGTCAGGTACTTGGAGGTCGTCATCCAGCAACTGATCACCACAACGACAATAATCAACAGCCTGAGATTGGAGCTACAGAGGCAAAAAGGAAGAAATGGACAAGAGAAGAAAATAAGGAAATATGGAGATGCTACATCAGAAGCAACCCCGACGGAGAGAGGATATAGAAGAAGATTGGTCAACATCTGGAATGAGAGGAATAACACCCCCCAAACAGAGCAGAGGCTGGCAGACCAAGTAAGGAACATAAAGAAAAAGAACTGGCTCTCCCCAACAGAAAGAGAAGAACTGGAAAGGGAAATGTCACACGACAACGAATTACACGAAGACGAACTGAGAGACGATGCCACAGAGGACGACAGAGAGGATGAGGTATCAAACAACGACACACGAAGAAACACCGACGAAGTAACAGAGAGGACGGAATGGGTAGAAAAGATTCGACAATGGATGGAGCCAGATACAGAGAGAACAAAGATCCCCTCCATGAAAGCCTACAACACCAAGAAATTAAGGGAAAAAAACAAGTGAGGTCAATGAAATAATGGGCATAATACACACCACCAGTATCACAGAAACAAATAACTTGACATATGCAGGAGCAAGATTAGTAGCAGAACTGATGGGGATTCGAACACCAACACCACCAGCACAACAACCCAACAGAAACCAAAACAGCACCTCCTTGGAAAAGGCGCCTGGAAAAGCAAATCATGGTGATGAGATCTGACTTGAGTAAACTGAAAGAGATGGCAGAAAAAAGGCTAAGAAGCAAGAAAACAAGGGAGGAACTCAACGAGAAATACAAAGTACAAGAGAGGGGACTAAACAAACCAATAGAAGATGTAAAACAGAGGCTTAAGGCCAAAGCACATAAGATCCAACGGTACATGAACAGGAATAAGGGATACCAACAGAACAAACTATTCGGAACCAACCAGAAAAGACTATACAGCCAACTAAGAGGGGAAGACAACCACCAAGAAATTCCTGAAGCCGAACCAAGTAAGAGAGACTGGGAAAACATATGGAGCAATCCGGTATCACACAACAAACATGCAACATGGCTCCAGGAAGTCAAGGAAGAAGAAACAGGGAGAATAAAACAAAGATTCACAGAGATCACGACAGACACAGTCAGACACCAAACTAAAGAAAATGCCAAACTGGAAAGCCCCAGGTCCCGATGAAGTCCATGGATACTGGCTCAAAAACTTCAAGGCCCTACACCCACGAATAGCAGAACAACTCCAGCATTGTATCTCAAATCACCAAGCACCCAAATGGATGACCACAGGAAGAACATCCTTAGTACAAAAAGACAAGAATAAGGGAAATATAGCCAGTAACTACAGGCCTATCACCTGCCTACCAATAATGTGGAAGTTACTAACAGGTATCATCAGTGAAAGGCTATACAACTACCTAGAGGAGACAAACACCCTCCCCCACCAACAGAAAGGCTGCAGAAGGAAGTGTAGGGGCACAAAAGACCAGCTCCTGATAGACAAAATGGTAATGAAGAACAGTAGGAGAAGGAAAACCAACCTAAGCATGGCATGGATAGACTATAAGAAAGCCTTCGACATGATACCACACACATGGCTCATAGAATGCCTGAAAATATATGGGGCCGAGGAAAATACCATCAGCTTCCTCAAAAATACAATGCGCAACTGGAATACAATACTTACAAGCTCTGGAATAAGACTAGCAGAGGTTAATATCAGGAGAGGGATCTTCCAGGGCGACTCACTGTCCCCACTACTCTTCGTAGTAGCCATGATTCCCATGACAAAAGTACTACAGAAGATGGATGCCGGGTACCAACTCAAGAAAAGAGGCAACAGAATCAACCATCTGATGTTCATGGACGACATCAAGCTGTATGGTAAGAGCATCAAGGAAATAGATACCCTAATCCAGACTGTAAGGATTGTATCTGGGGACATCAAGATGGAGTTTGGAATAGAAAAATGCGCCTTAGTCAACATACAAAAAGGCAAAGTAGCAAGAACTGAAGGGATAAAGCTACCAGATGGGAGCAACATCAAACACATAGATGAGACAGGATACAAATACCTGGGAATAATGGAAGGAGGGGATATAAAACACCAAGAGATGAAGGACACGATCAGGAAAGAATATATGCAGATACTCAAGGCGATACTCAAGTCAAAACTCAACGCCGAAATATGATAAAAGCCATAAACACATGGGCAGTGCCAGTAATCAGATACAGCGCAGGAATAGTGGAATGGACGAAGGCAGAACTCCGCAGCATAGATCAGAAAACCAGGAAACATATGACAATACACCAAGTACTACACCCAAGAGCAAATACGGACAGACTATACATAACACGAAAGGAAGGAGGGAGAGGACTACTAAGTATAGAGGATTGCGTCAACATCGAAAACAGAGCACTGGGGCAATATCTGAAAACCAGTGAAGACGAATGGCTAAAGAGTGCATGGGAAGAAGGACTAATAAAAGTAGACGAAGACCCAGAAATATACAGAGACAGGAGAAAGACAGAAAGAACAGAGGACTGGCACAACAAACCAATGCACGGACAATACATGAGACAGACTAAAGAACTAGCCAGCGATGACAATTGGCAATGGCTACAGAGGGGAGAGCTAAAGAAGGAAACTGAAGGAATGATAACAGCGGCACAAGATCAGGCCCTAAGAACCAGATATGTTCAAAGTACGATAGACGGAAATAACATCTCTCCCATATGTAGGAAGTGCAATACGAAAAATGAAACCATAAACCACATAGCAAGTGAATGCCCGGCACTTGCACAGAACCAGTACAAAAAGAGGCATGATTCAGTGGCAAAAGCCCTCCACTGGAGCCTGTGCAAGAAACATCAGCTACCTTGCAGTAATAAGTGGTACGAGCTCCAACCTGAAGGAGTGATAGAAAACGATCAGGCAAAGATCCTCTGGGACTATGGTATCAGAACGGATAGGGTGATACGTGCAAACAGACCAGACGTGACGTTGATTGACAAAGTCAAGAAGAAAGTATCACTCATTGATGTCGCAATACCATGGGACACCAGAGTTGAAGAGAAAGAGAGGGAAAAAATGGATAAGTATCAAGATCTAAAAAATAGAAATAAGAAGGATATGGGATATGCCAGTGGAAATCGTACCCATAATCATAGGAGCACTAGGCACGATCCCAAGATCCCTGAAAAGGAATCTAGAAAAACTAGAGGCTGAAGTAGCTCCAGGACTCATGCAGAAGAGTGTGATCCTAGAAACGGCACACATAGTAAGAAGAGTGATGGACTCCTAAGGAGGCAGGACGCAACCCGGAACCCCACACTATAAATACCACCCAGTCGAATTGGAGGACTGTGATTGAGCAAAAAAAAAAAAAAAAATAATAATAATAATAATAATAATAATACAGAGAACACTGCTTCTTACCTTCAGGAAAAAGGTCCTTAATAATACTGTGGTTACAACGATACATGGCTCTGGTCAGGTCACGATGAAGACTATCACAGTTCTTTTCGATGAATCCGTGGACGCTATACGTCACGGATCCCGCGTAGTGACGAATTCTGAAATCAGGAAAATTGTTACGACAAGTTTCTTTGCTTATTACTGTTATCAATGGAAGAGCATATGTCTGTATCTTCATTATAACTTGCAAAATGAAAGACATAAATATTGATCATAAAATTTCGCTCGGTGTACTTGATGCAAATTGCTAATAATACGTAATATCATTTATAATAACTGCTACCGAAATTTCCCGTTGATATATCTAACCTGAACTCCAATCATATCATTACCTAATTCAGTAGACAAATACGAAGACAGAAAACTCACAGGAAGGGAAGTCTAAGAACATCATTGCACCAAAACCATGAATAAATTAACGAACAACACACTTGAATGAGAGTTAAGCCTTTTCGTCAGTTTATACTTCAACTATCGAAAGAAAATCGTACATGGCTTTAGGTTACGTACACTTAAAGTAAGTTTTCAGTACTTCAAAAAGCCTCTACGAAAATGTAGAGACATTGAGTTTTTCATTATATCATTCAAGGAAGACGCAAAGCTTTCATCAAGTGATGAGTTATTTTTGCATGACATTTAAGTGTCGACTTCAGCAATGATCCGCTTTCAGTTTTCTCGCTTCATTTCATTGTGGGATGTTGGGGAGGCCGGGGAAGTACCAGAAGCAGTATTATCTACTTATTGAGAAAAGAGAAGCACTGCATACTCCAGCGAGTGCTGGTAAGGGAGGTAGAGCTCCTCTGGTACTAGAGCATAAGATTAGGAAGACTTCCTGCTTCTTCCCCTTCGTCTCGTCAGGCTTAACGAGATTGCCTTCCAGACACATGGCTGCAATTTGAACACCAAAAATAAAGCAAGTTTGCTCGACATTCCGTTCGGTATTTCAGGAGGCCGTGTCACGGAAGCCCGTTTTTCTAGCGACCTCTAGCAACTTAACCGTTATACTTTACACCAAATAGCCAATGTAAGTCGTAAAATTAAAATAAGCGTTGGCCTTTGATACCTCCGCCGTTACGAGTATTCACCATATCGTATTATAAGATTGAAAACGACTATTTAAGAATGAAATTTAGCACTAGACGCAAAAAAAAAAAAATCTCTTTAGAATCCAGAGATATGACTTTTTATTAGACTTGAGAAAACGGCGAGATCTGCGGGTTTTCTGTTAACAGTGCACCTATTTTTGCTAGAAGTGTGAAATCTCTTGATTGCACTTCTCTTTCTTGTCGTTTTCTGGCAAACCTACAGGGTAGGTGCACCCCGTAGCCATTCTCTGCCACAGCACTAAACCTCAGCCTTTTCACAATACTCATTTTCGAATTGCAGGTGTCTAATTGAACTTACAGTTTTATGTACCTATAGATAACTATATACACTATGATGAATTGACCCACGAGACGTCGGAAAAATCAGATTTCATTCAAGAAGGCACCACAAGGCTCCTTCATTTGCTTTTCGTTCGACTGAGAGAATAACTGATAACTCTATACATGAAAGTTGATCTTATTTTGTACATTTTCCTTCAGGAAGATTCTGGGAACGGCCAAAGATTATTCTTCAAAAAATTAGGTCAGGTAATTTACACTGCTTATCCAAGAAGAAAAATGATTATGATAAGAAAAAATCCACCCATTTTTCATAACTGTTAAAACTCCGAGAAATATGTGGTTGTTACTATAGCAATGTTAAGTAATATGAGAATGGAGAGACAGAAGTTATGAGATATAAAAGCAATCAACTGTATTTTTTAGTCCAGCAGGAGACATGAAATTCACAATTACAAAAGATTAAAAACATTTAATTCTGGGGTGCTGGCAGAGGAAAATGTAAGTCATGGACTATGACCAACTTTGCGTTATGCATCCAACTAACTTTTGCATGATCTGCGTCCCATCCGTCATATCAACTTAAGCAACTTAAATTTTGAAGCAACAGGACACATCTTAGAAATATTACTAAAACTTCTACAAACCATCGACTAAACTAAACAATGGGTCCGAAAAATCAAATAGGCTGGTAACGCACATCAAATTACTATATATTGGACCAACTAAATCGAAAGACCTAATGAAAAGTAAGGCAATACTGTTAAAATCCCACTCAAGGATTGACTAAACGGAGTTTTAGAACTCCAGAAATAAGTAGCAGAGTGGTAGAACTTACTGTATACTGTCAGAAGTCAGAAATGGAGCGACTGAAACTAGACATTAGGAATGAAGGTATCCGGAAAATATTGCACTCGTTACAAATGAGTAGGAAAGTGGGGCATATGCAGCCACTAAGCGGGAACGACCAGCGCCAGGACCTTCACTCAAGGATGGACATAGCACTAAAACCTCATCAGAAGGTGACACTCATATCACCCCGATATAGGAACCACCGCGACGATGGGGCTTACCTGAAGGAGTCTGCCGGGATGTTGTTGTCGGAGTGGGCATGGCGTCCGCCCTTGATGTCAAAGAGGGAGTGGCCACCGCACGAGAAGGAGAGCTGCTGAAGAAGGGCGTCTTTCCCTCCGCCAACTCTTAAACTCACCTCCTCTATCACTGCCAACACTCCTGTTTGACGCTGCAACACATTCAATTAATTCTGGTTACTTTGGGAGGCATAAGAAATGAATCTACTGTTGAGAATAAGTCAAGATTAATTCTAGTTCCTTTGGGCTTAAGAAATAAATCTACTGTTGAGAATAACTCAAAATCTGCCCCAAGTTTCTCTGGACGTAAGTAGTAGGCCGCCTTTTAAATTATTTAAAAGTTTGACTTTGAGCAAAAGCATTTAGCGTTACACTCTGAGCCAGCCATGCTAATCCTATGTAGTTTCATATTGTCGAACCTGGTGAACGTTCCACAAGATCAGGATATAACATTACGGTAGGATGAACTGCTTCTTTGCCTGCTTTTCCAAATCTGTCATTCATCAGTTTCTTGGCCTATTGATCTTCATCTCAGTTTTACTATCAAGTTGCCTATCTACCTTCATCTCATTTTTACTATCAAGTTAAGTTTTTTATTGTATTTTCTTCGCATCTGGCATTAAATTCTTTGAAAGCTTCGCCTGTAAATATCATGTTATTACTTGAGCACCATCATGCTCTAATGATTCATCAGTTAAAGTATCAAACTTCATTTTATGATTTAACTAATATGATATCACATATCCTGTCTGAACAGGAATTATATTAAGATTCATTCCCTTTCATTTTGTTATTATTATTATTATTATTATTATTATTATTATTATTATTATTATTATTATTATTATTATTATTATTATTATGAAGCATATATTTAAATGTAACTGAACGCGCACTTAACTGGTGGAACATAGAAATCAATAAAAAAAAAGCTAAAATGGACAAGAAAAACATATTAACACTTGAAATGAAAGGGGATACTAAGCAATATGAACAAAAACAGAGGTGGCGAAGCCCTTACCTGTTCCAACAAATCCACAACGGCATTGTTCATGGGTATGTCGATGGGCGTCCAATCGAGGCCTTCTCTTAGGTAGTCCTCTTGGGTCTCCTTCAGCGTTATTTCCGTTAAAACCTGCAGAGAACAAAAGGCTTAGCTTCTTTAAACATGCATTTAGGGTCATACGAAGCAAAGACCTCCTTCTATGGTCATCGTTTTCCTATCTAGCAGCATGAAAAAATTCAGATGCACTTTTACCGAGTGATACAGAGCTGAACCTTTGCATTACGAAGGGATTACACCGTCCTTAGGAGACTGGCGCTAAATTACTGATGACAGTTGGGGAGGCAAGTTATTGAAACGTGTCTCTTAAAACATGACTCGAGATTTCCATAAAGCCGTTTTCTTGACACCTAATTCTAATTTAAAGAAAGAAATATGTTGAACACCCACTTACCTGGTGAAGTTTTTCATTACAAAAATTAATGATCAGCTGTTCAAAGCTGTTCGTCTCTAAGATTTCAAAGCCGAAGATGTCTAATATTCCTAAAACTCTTCTTCTACCCATGGTTTTTACCTGGAAAAAAATGAAAAAAAGGAATGAAAGAAAACGGGGGATCAACGTAAACAAAGACAACTGACAAAGACATAGAAAAGGAAAGTGATTGGGAAATAGGTAACATAACTTACTACATGTTCATAAAAAGTTCTGACCACGGGCAAAAATGAGAATAAGCACATGTAATCACTAATACATACATACATACATACATACATATATATATATTATATATAATATATAAATATATATATAATATATATATAATACTATATATTATATATATATATATAATTACCAATTTGATGATCAATTAAATATTATAAAATAAAAAAAAATATTTATAAGTTTACATAGACAGTGACATCCTTTAAATGTATATAATAATTATACCAACCTAAACAAAAAAGCTGTACTATCAATAAATTCTTTATGTTTACCAGACAAACACATAATTCAAACTGCTCACTACTATACTGCATCATATTTCTTCATTCTGAACTAAAGAAATGATAATTTACTTAATATCGAAAAAACTTGCAGACGCGAAAATAGGGATCCTAATAACAGATGACCTGACAGAAGAGGCAAAGACTTTCGTGAAGAGCAACTAAAAGCAACTTGGAAAGTGTCATAGCCAATAACACCGCCAGTAATGAGGTAAATAAAAAAACCGAACCACGATTACAAGTGTAAAGTGGGGTTATTCAAGACTGAAAGTGCTTAAATCCCTGTATGTGATAGAACAGAACAAATTCCTTGTTTGGTGACAGGTAGACATTACCTTCAGAGTCACAGAAGGAAAGGAAGAGGAATATAAAGAGGAAATGAAAATAAAAATCAGAGTATACCGTGTTAAACTATCTTGAGTTGCGAATGCCTTAATGGGACAGAACAGAACCAGTTTACTGGTAGAGTAACGGGGGGGAATTAGTTGAAAAATAAAAGGGAAAATAGATACCATAAAATTATGTAAAAATATCTTCGAATTTGTAGATAATGGTACAACACAGATTATGATTAGTTTTCTTGTTAGAATACAAAGTAGTTAAATCATGTGAACTCTATAGAATTTTGATTATGTGTATGGGACAGAATGAATCAAATTGCCCGGATGAGGGAAAAAGAAAGTGAGTTAAATCAACATGAAGAGGAAAGGAAATGAAGGGAAAAGGAAGTGAAGCACAGGTGAAATACTGGGTTCATGACACTTGCTACATTCAGGTTTTTGCGCAACAATTCATAAAACGTCACCTAATCCCTCAACAAAAATGGCAGAAACGGAGCATGAGAGCAAAACTCTGTCCTCACCCTTATGGCCTCATTGATCCTACTGACTACCCAGGTCACGAGCCTGTTGAAGAGGGCGCGGCAGAGGGCGTCTCGCGTCCTGGTGGCCTCCATGGCCGAGAGCTCGGCCACGACCGTTTCCCCCCGGGTCTCCACCGTCCGGGTTTGGAGAGCACCGGCCAAGGTGGAGACGTCACAAGAGAGCAGCTCGCACACTTCATGAAGCTCTGCAAAGGAAGGAGGTCTCGATCACTCATGCAAGGATGCAGGAAAATATTGTCAGTGCAACAAATAAATTTCACGATTTATAAGATTGTGATGGATGTCGATGTACTGAATTCGATGGACGCAGGAATGCAGCAAAATACAGTAACGTTTGCAGCATACATAGCGATGAATAATGGGGGGGATGGGCAGAAATGGAATACAGTTAATGGGCAACATCTGTAACAGATACCAGGTTGAACAAGAAGGCATAACATGATACACAAAGCACGTACCCTTTGTACACTTTGGATAAATTTGTAAGATGATTTCTGAACCATCTGAAGCATCATGTACGATCAGTTTTTTTTTAAACTTTTATATTCCTTTAAAGAATTATTGATATCTAAATAGCCGCTTGCATACAGTTGAATCTTTAAATGCATATAGTTTTACCCTTGGCACTACACAAATTCCTTTGATTGTTACAGCAGCCAATATGTGAATTCCTCTTATTTGGGCACTGCGGACATAATTACCACTATCATTTTACACTTATTAGTCATTAAATCCTTTTTCTATTTGTCAAGTAGCAGTAACAAGTCTTTTTTTTTTTTATTTTATTCAGTGATAATTTCAGTTCTACTAATTTGCATTCAGTGGGTGCACATTCTTTTTCTATTTTGCATTAAGTCGCAAATAAATCCTAACTATTTTGCACGCACTGGTACATAAATTCCTTTGGTTTTTACAAGTGCATTAATCCTTTCTATTTACTGCAGTCATGATGACATACATTCTCCTAATTTGCACCTAATGATAATGTACAACAACCAACCGCCCCCAACCCCTTTTCCCCTCTTTCCTTTCCTTAATCAGCTATAAATGAATCCCTTGACATTCTGTTCTACTTCCATCGGGCAATAATGGAAAGGGCTGCGGCGGCATCTCCAGTCTTACCATATTCGTTTTCATTTGAGCATCCTTCCGTCCCGTCGATATTGTTGACTGAGGTAAAGGTCAGATTCCCCAATTTTAAGACACTGGCAACGATCTTCAGGAGGTCCAGCTGTTCCTCTAGGGACACTCCCAAAGCATCAAGGGCACGCTGGGGCGGGGAGAGATTTCTTAGAATTGCAGGTGGCGACAGTTGATTCGCGTCATAATATTTCGAACTGGATAATGCTCGCATTATAAATCAAAGGTTATATGAATCGATATAAATAGTTATCAGAAACTCTAATAAGCAAATACTTCTATAAAAATTAATACATATATACACACATATTTATATATATTTATATATAAATTATAGATATAAAAGTCCCATTAAATCACACACACACACACACACACACACATACACATATATATATATATATATATATATATATATATATATATATATATATATATATATATATGTGTGTGTGTGTGTGTGTGTATCAATGTATCAAAATGTGTATATAAGTGCATAATTATCTGAGACATTAGCAAGTCAGTAAAGAAGCAGCACATCCATATTTTATGTGTTTATTCAGAGATATTACATAAAAACTTACCTTGGTGATATTGAACTCTGTTCTGTCGTCCAACGTTTCAGACGGAGAATGTCTCGTGGATTTAAGAATACTGTAGTGATCTAGATTTCTTTGAAGTTTTAACATTTCTGTGGAGCATAGAAAAATATGATAATAATACAGAGATACAGAGAATAATAAAAAAAGAGAGATAAGCATCACAGTATAAGAAATGGCCTCCCACTTCCTACGGGAGATAAATGGATATAAAGAACAATTTTTCAACTAGAGCGTGGAATAGCCTATGAACGAAGACTTACAAGGAACTGTCTAATGACTAAAAAAAAAAGGTCACTAATGTGATTGAGGAGAGAGAGAGAGAGAGAGAGAGAGAGAGAGAGAGAGAGAGAGAGAGAGAGAGAGAGAGAGAGAGAGAGAGAGAGAGAGAGTATTGGAAGTTTGAAGATATTCACACCGAGTCAAAAGAAATCAATATTTTATTACACAAAATATTTACTGTAGGACTGACAAGTTCTTCTGCAATCTCTAAGTATGATTTAATATCGGCTTTAGGTGCATTTAAATTACAAAATGAATCTACTCGTTTCCTGCAACGAAAAATAGATGTCTTCTTATTTTGTGAACTGAATTCAACGCTCTTTTACGAACTATGCAAGAAGGAAAGTTTCTTCAAGCTACGGAATTAAGACTTTCATTGAAATATTTTGCCTGCAGGTGATTTAGGAGAAATAACCGAAGATTCGTTTGGAACTGGATTCATTCATGTCAACTGCATTAGGATCTGATTTGCGATTTAAGAAAACTCTATCATAAAGCCAGGCACAAGGGCAGTCTCACGTTATAGCAAGACCTCACAATCCATCGAAGAAAAAAATGCTTACTGTAGAGGGCAGAAAGGATAATAATCTCATTTCTCTGCATCTCTGAGGGTCCCTTACGCTCTATGCTCTATCAACCAATATTCCTTTTTTAAGAATGAGACAAGCTTACATCAGTTCCAAGGTAGAGACGAAAGAGAATGAAATAGGCGAGGAAGGTCACGAAAGAATGAAGTGAAGTAGGATAACAGCGGGGTAGATCTAAGACCGGGGTCATGGCATTGAAGGATTTCATCTTCTATCTAATCTCTCAACTTACTTAGCGTCTGAATGTCGGCTCCAGCTAAAATTTGATAAAATATATGGAAATTTCTCTCCCCAGGCGCCTGCGTGGTCACACGGGACTGCAAAGAAAAATAAGACAAGAAATCATTACTCTGATGCGAAACACGAGAAGGAATAATATGATATTAAGTCAGTTCTACACCTGGAAAGCACAACATTTTATGTAGAAGTAGTAAATAGATGCACAAAGAAATCTAACCTTTCAAATCTAGATTCCACATGGCTACATGGGACAAAAATGAACAATTAAAAGGCACCAGAAAAAACTAACGTTTTCAAAACACTGTTATATTAAAACCTTAAAGATTTAGCACAAACACACACATACATATATATCACCGTCGACTCCAACGCCTTGAAATTTCGCCACTCATGACTAACCTATGCTTTCAC
>NC_087216.1:35934996-35939996 GCF_015104395.2 Macrobrachium nipponense
TTGGGGGTGGGGCTTGCAACCTCACACCTTGCATAAACAGTGTATATAAAGAGATAAGGGTGTCTTCTTTATAGGGAAAACAGTCTATATGCTGAATATTATGGGACATATAGGTACGAATTTAATCAATCGTTTAAAGAAAGAAAAATACAACAATCTTTGTCGTAAGCATTAGCACGTTTTATTCCGGAGAGAGAGAGAGAGAGAGAGAGAGAGAGAGAGAGAGAGTTCTATTAAAATCTAGTCACTTTAAACCACTTAAGTGTTAAAGACATCAAAGACCCTTTCTCAAGGTCCTTGTTTTAATCACGTCTTTCAAGTTTGGCTCATCATAGGCTTTTCCTCGGCAGAGAGAGAGAGAGAGAGAGAGAGAGAGAGAGAGAGAGAGAATTTGCCAACTCGTGCTACATAATTTTATTTTTGGTAGAGTTGATCATTTGCATTTCGACGATTATAGAGAGAGAGAGACAGAGACAGAGAGACAGAGATAGAGACAGACAGAGAGAGACAGTGACAGACAGACAGACAGACAGACAGACAGAGATCATAGTTTTTGAAGATATCAAGTGAGAAAGTTTGTATTTGTGAGAGAGGGAGAGAGAGAAAGAGGGAGCGGCTCTTCGTAACTTTTTCTTAATCCCTGAATTGATTATGGTAGAAGCTCAAGCTTGTTAACAACAGCCAGGGTGGCACTTTTTCCACTTTTTTTTTCGACGCGTTTTTTGCCAATCAGCAGCAAGTTTGATCGGATTACGTCATCAAACGTAAAGATCTGATGAAGCCCTGCAGGGATTTTGTTTGTTTGTTTGTTTTGTTGAGAAACCGAGACCGATTGGCCACCCAAATCAAGCTCAGTCAATGTTAATAAGATATGCGTCAGCGAGATTCCTCTGTAGTGATGACAGTCCGCCTTTTGCAGAGAGGGAGGTTATGTGATCACGGAAACACATAGTAACAAGTAAAAAAATGCGCCGAAGCTTTTTCGGCGAGGTTGAGTTTTCTATACTGTGTATAATGCTGTATGAAACTCTTAGCCATGGCCCATGAAACTTTCACCCACGGGCGGTGATGGCCTTTGTTGGTGGCATCTATAGAGGTGCCAGATGTACCATCATGGCTAACTTTAACATTAAATAAAATAAAAACTACTGAGGCTAGACGGCTGCAATTTGGAATGTTTGATGATTGGAGGGTGGATAATCAACGTACCAATTTGCAGCCCTCTGGCTTCAGTAGTTGGTAAGATCTGCGGGCGGACGGACATACAAAGACGGGAATTATCTTTCTGGGAATTGGATGGTACTAATAGGTAAACGAAATGGTTGACACTCGAGTTCGAGATCTTCATCCATAATTAAAAGTGTTGCAAGGTCTGCTTTGTATACCGAAATTGGGCAGTAATTGGTTGACTTGTTTACCTATTATGGCGTCACAGTGACTATTGTCATTGACGCATTGGCCAAATAATGTCAAGCCATTTTTGAGTGAGCGAATAGAACGGGCCAGCAAATCCCCTTTATTGCAGCTCAGGCCACAAGGAACAAAAATAAGGAAGAAAAGGAAACTGTAAAAGGAAGTCATAGAGCTGCTGTCACTTAAAATGTGAAATTTATGAAAGCTGAGAAAAACCAGAAGCGCAAAGAAACTTCCAAAGTTTGCAGTAGATAAAAAAAAAAAAAAAAAAAAAAAAAAAGTGGCTCTGGACCGCGGAAAGGGGTGGCTTCACGAGAGTTACGAGTTCAGTATACATAGTTTCTTCTCGAAGATTTCAGGGGTGGGATCTGAGCGTTGTCCCTTAATGATTATTGCAACTAGTTTTAAGTATGCAGTAATAGTCCGCCGCCATTGGCAATCAAGGAATTCTGCAGTATGTAGTAGATGTGATTTGGAAATGAACGTATGCCGTCATATTTGTCAATTGCATCTTTGAGAAGTAAACAGAATATTGATTAGTTAGTTCTTTTACGCAAAACGCTCTGTCAGTGGTAACATAATTATTTACATGAAAGATGAATAAATTAAAAGTAAAAAACCTTAAACCTTTTATATTGAGTTCAGGATCCATAGAAATAGTTATTACTTGTTTTCATCTTTTGCTTTCCTTTCATAGAAGGTCTACGACGTTACAAAGTTTGGTTAAAAGGGAAAAATGAGTGAGGAAATAGTCATCTCATTTTCTCTCTATCTAAAAGATGATCGTTTTCAGCTTTAGTTTATGTTAAGCATCTTTGGACAATAAGGAACCTACGATACGTTGAAAGACCCCAGGACAGAGTTGATTGATAAAGGTTTCAATGTCAGTGGCTCAGGATGGAGGGGTTCGAGTCCTGAATGACAAGTTTGAGCTTAATCAGATTTTTTTTTATCATTTCATCTACGTTGACGTTAATGATAAGAGGTCTCCTTGATTACTGAAGGGTGGGTGAATAAATAAATGACATGATTTATTTACTGAATATTATTATTTGTTGAAATTTGGAGGATACGAACAAAGGGAAGAGGTGGGACGAATTCTGGAGGATATGTAGAGGTTTAAAGTGAGATATCATATAAGCTGATCTTTTTGTTGGGGCAAGTGTTAATTACACTTTACTTTCTTCTGAAACAGGAAGAAAGTTCCTCGATTCTAACAAACAAATACATGCATATATATATATATATATATAATATATATATATATAATATATATATATATGTGTGTGTTGTGTGTGGGTGTGTTGTGTGTGTGTGTGGTGTGGGTGTGGTTGTGTGTGTGTATAATATAAATAGAAAGTTCGATAGATACAGATATAGTAGATCGATAGGCGTAGATCAAAAGAGATGAATAAGTTTGGCTTTAAGAAATTCATAACCCATGATATATATATATAAATATATATATATATATATATATATATATATATATATATATATATATAGTATGTATATATATAGATTATACGTTATATTAGGTATTAGCTAACCAACCTGGTGCAGCCTGAACGAACTTTGAAGGACTCAGAAAATTTGTCCTTCATCCCTTTTGAATTGTTTTGTCGTGTAAAGTATGTGTACTATCATTGAAAATGCCTTTCTTCCCAGTGATTAATAATTCTGTCATGAATTAATTACTTTAAATAAACACATGATATATACATGTATATTCAACTTAGCATGAAAGTCTGCATGCATGAGAATATCATAAAATCCTTGTAAGAAGGTGAATGAAACCCAGGACCTGGAACAATTACTTTCGTAATTTATTCTACATTTTCAAATTGACAGTGAGTACAATAATAGTTTACAGAGTTTTATATATGAAAGTTGAGTAGTGGTGGGCAGGGTTACAGTTTTTTTTATTTGGGGTGCATGTTCTGCAAACAGAAAGGACAGAGAAAGAGGATAAAGGGATAATCCAGGGTGGAGGTTAAATTTCCCGGTGCATGTAGCTTCAGTGAGAACAGTTTCCAGAGGATTTCTTTTCTGATAGTTGTTGGTCTTGCAGATTATAGATGACTTATCTTAGTAAATGGCATGACCTGTCTTAAGCCCATGATCTGAAATGTCATTGTTTCTTAGGCCTCTTTCAAGAACATATTTGTGTTAGGAACATCTCTATTTTTAGTCCTTTTGGTGTTTGGCCAACATAAATTTTATTACAATCTTTACAAGGAATACTGTAAACAATATTGTTGGAATTGGACAGACTGTTCTTAATTGATATATTTCTTAAAGTATTCTTATATCTAAACACTAAATTAAAATCAATAGTTTTTAGAATTGGTATTGCAGAACTTGAGAATATTTTATGTTTACCTTTTCACCCCCAATTTCATTTCTGCAATACTGATTCTAAAAACTATTGATATTAATTTAATATTCATATATAACAATACTTTAAGAAATATGTTAATTAATAATAGTGGGTACAGTTCACACAATAATGTATACAGTATCCCTTGTAAAGATTGTAATGAAATTTATATTGCCCAACAGAGATGTTCAACACAAATATGCTCTTTCAAGAGGCCTGACAAACAATGGCATTTCAGATCATTCGCTTAAGACAGGCCATTTCATTAGCGTGGATATGTCATCTATAATCTGCAAGGCCAACAACTATCAGAAAAGAAATCTTCTGAAAACGGTGTTCATTTTAGCCACGTGCACCAGGAATTTTAACCTCCACCTTGGATCATCCTTTGATCCTCTTTCCCTGCCCTTTCTGTTTGGAGACCATAGTACCCGAATCAAGAAACTGTAAGCCCTCCCATCACTACTTAGTTTGTATATAAGGCTCTGTAAACTATTTTTGTACTCGGTGTGATCTTGAAAATGTAGAATAAACTACGAAAATATTTGTTGCAAGTCCTGGGTTTCACTCTCCTTCTTGCATGAATTTTATGATATATGTATTCATATATTCTGGCACCTATCTGATTAAAATGGAGAGAGAGAGAGAGAGAGAGAGAGAGAGAGAGAGGAGAGAGAGAGAGAGAGACCTGCAGTGCTAGACATCTCGGGTTTTCTCTAGTATGACTTGATGTTTAACCCCATTCATAAAGGGAATTTGTAAATGAGAAAGAGAGGGAGAGAGAGGGAGATATTGCACGCATTAATTTACTTGCAATAATTTAAAACCTTATAGATAGATTCCACTCCAGATTGTTTGAGTGATGGCTTGAGAGAGAGAGAGAGAGAGAGAGAGAGAGAGAGACAGAGAGAGAGAGAGAAACGTGGTAGAGGTAGTTGCTCCCAAGATGTTATTCCATCTTGGCTGCTCCTTGGTGAAGTTGGTGTTCGTGGTGGTGGTATTGCCTAACTACACGATGATTAATAATAGACCTCATTTAACCGACTTTGTGAGGAGTACGTCACCTTAACGTCACGAATCAGTTGCCATAGTGAATTCCAGAAGTAAAAACGAAGAAGCAACGCAAGGATTAAAGAGGAAATTCGCGTTTGAAAAAAGAAAAAACTATGAAATATCTTGTATGTTGACGTCGGTCTTAGCCAGCAGC
>NC_087216.1:35944996-35954996 GCF_015104395.2 Macrobrachium nipponense
ACCTCTCTGTGGGTGCGTGATTGATTTTCTACTTTTTCTGAATTTTTTTTTTACTGTTTTAAGATTTTTTTCAATAATTTTTCCTGGTTTCTAGATATTCAAACGAAATTATCTACGGGTATATTTGACTGTTTTGTTTTGCTTTGAATAGCATTTATGTTTGTGTTTTTCCTAGTTTTTAGTTTCTAGGTTGTAATGTGTCCCCCGACGATGCTGTATTTAAACGTTTTTTTTTTTAAATCTAGTTTCCAAGAACCTCGAATTTTTATGTTGATTAATGATGACTTGAGAAGCTGGAGCTCAAAAGAAGTCGATAGTTTTTTTCTGATTTTTTATCCAAATTATTGAAAAGTAGACATAATGTTTTTTTTATTAGTTATATACAATTTTCACAGAGCAAGAGCCCGCGAAGAGCTGAGGTAGATTGGCAAGCTACAATAAACATGTCCTGGATGACACATTAATTTGATCTGATGTACTGTCTCTTACACAGTAAACAATGTATTCGTTAATTGTGCTAGTGCACTGTGCACAAACGTACATTTGATTACTTGTCCGAAGGATTACAGGGTGTGACGGCCGAAAGTACCTTTACCTATTACTTCCGAACAATATTAGCTACGTAGTCTTAGAAAGTAGAAAGTGATATGGAACAATTGAGGAACTGTGACCTTAGCAGTTTTCATATATGCGAGAAAGCCAGTTATTCTTCTTTTAGGTACCCAGTATACAGGGTGTCCATAAAGTCCCAGTACCATTACAAGTGTTTATTGCTCAAAAACCATATAACATAGAGTAATTCAGCTTTTTGTAGAATGAAGTGCTCTGAATGTAAACTTGAGGAAACGTTGAATATTCTACAAAAAAAACTGTATGACTCTGTTATATGGTTTCTGAGCAATAAATACTTGTAATGGTACTGGGACTTTATGGACACCCTGTATAACTAACCGAACACCAGCATATCGGAAGGGGAAATAATCCCTTCCTCGTCCGGTCGTAATCGCTCGTCGTTCCGGGGATTGACGGGCAACGCATCCGGTTGCTCGTATTCAGGTGGACGCTTAGTGACACCAGGTTGATAGCGCTCGGTCATTAGCGGTCGAGGTCGGATGTCCTCCGTCCCCTCCCCGGTCACGTCTTTCCTCAAAGCTAATTTTGCTTTCCAAAGAAATACTTCTCTGGTTTTATTTTGCCCGATATTTAGACTCAAATAGGTTGTCTGCAGTTGACCACTATGTGACGATGATGTATTTACGAATTTCTTTATTTTCAAAGGACTTTTTTTCGATCATGATTCTGTTCAATGGTATATTTTTAGAGGATTTTTCGACTGGTTTGAAGATTTTAAAAGAACACTTTGTTGTCATCTTTTGTATAGATTCAAGTTTTTCGAGGATAGTTTGACATTATTTTTAGATTTGAAAAAGATTTCATTCACAATTTTATTAAAATGTTTATTAATTTATAATGTTTCTGAATAACTTTTGAATATAATATATTTTAATGTTATAATGTTTTTGTTTGAATTTTAAATGTTAGAAAGATTTACCCATTAGGTTTCACTTGTTAATTTCTAAAAAAAAATACATCTGTTCATAAGATTCATAGTTTCTGGAAATTCAAATGACGTTCTATATATATTATATATATATATATATATATATAATATACTATATATATATATCATATAGTATATATATATATATATATCTATATAATATATATATATATTATATATATTGTATACATATATCTAATAAAAGGAGCCCATAAAAACACCAAAATAGAGAAAAAGTACTATATTTCAGAGACTGCTGTCTCCCTCTTCAGGTAGATGAATGAGAAAAGTTCACAGAAAAGGTGGTATTTATACCAAGAGGTCCATCCACAAACAAGCCATTTTAAGTCACCCCCGCTGATAATCTTCCTCTAATCTTCTGCTGTGGATGAGATACTTGTGGATGATATCCTAACATTTTGGGATAATAGGTGGGGCAATTTCAATGAATTCCTCTCGAAATTAAACACATTAGTGCCCAGCATCAAATTTAAAGTTGAATGGGAAACAGACAACAAAATTCCTTTTCTTGATGTTTTAATAATCAGAGATACGACAGAATACAAATTTACCATATACAGAAAACCAACGTTTCCTCACTTTCATTACATTCACCTACTTTTAGCTATCATGACATTTCTATCAAAATAGGTGTAGCTAGTAACTTGTTCTTAAGAGCCTTACGAATTTGTTCCCCAGAATTCCTGGAAAAAGAATTTGAACTAATTCGCAAGCAACTTTCGTCTTTAAAATATCCTGACCATATAATTGAGAAAGCAATTCACAAAGCTAACGTAATTTTCTACCGACCCCCTAAAGACAAGACCAGAGATACACCCAACAATAAAATTATAATTCCCCACCTGGACACGATTAAGAGAATAACCAACCCCCTCGGAAAATCGAACCCTTTTGTATTTACTTACCCAAACACCTTAGCCAAATCCTGATTAACGTCCAACAAAAGACATCTCCAAAGGACTCTGGGGTATACGAAATCCCATGCCAGGACTGTGACCAATCTTACATCGGATTTACAGGTAAATCCCTTCCCCAGAGATTAATACAACACAAACGGTCAGTTAGGTATGGACAACAGAACTCGGGCTATTTTCAAACCATATAAATGAAACATAACCATAGAATAAACTGGAATTTGTCACGTGTAATTTATAGCAGCAACTGCCGGTACAAGAGTCAAATGATGGAATCGGCCTTAATAAAAGAGAGGCAGGTAATGAACATCTCAAAAGGAGGATGGATTTCGGACACGATCGACAACGTCTTCATTCAACCAACCCTTAAGAAGATTAGAGGAAGATTATCAGCGGGGTGACTTAAAATGGCTTGTTTGTGGATGGACCTCTTGGTATAAATACCACCTTTTCTGTGAACTTTTCTCATTCATCTACCTGAAGAGGGAGACAGCAGTCTCTGAAATATAGTACTTTTTCTCTATTTTGGTGTTTTTATGGGCTCCTTTTATTAGATGGAACTCTGTTGTTACAGAACATTTATACCAGTCATATACATATATTATATATATATATATATATATTATATATATATATATATATATATATATATATATAGAACGTCATTTGAATTTCTAGAAACTATGAATCTTATGAACAGATGTATTTTTTTTTAGAAATTAACAAGTGAAACCTAGTGGGTAAATCTTTCTAACATTTAAAATTCAAACAAAAACATTATAACATTAAAATATATTATATCAAAACAAAAGTTTTTCAGAAACATTATAAATTAATAAACATTTTAATAAAATTGTGAATGAAATCTTTTTCAAATCTAAAAATAATGTCAAACTATCTTCGAAAAACTTAAATCTATACAAAAGATGACAATAAAGTGTTCTTTCAAAATCTTCAAACCAGTCGAAAAATAATAATATATATATATATATATATATATATATATATATATATATATATATATATATATATATATATATATATATATATATATATATATATTATTCCTCTTGTATAACACCCGTCTTCTGCGTCCATTAAATGAACACAATAGAAGAGAAATCTGTGCCTGGCTGTTGTGGGTTCTTCCTCGATATGTCATTCCAAATGCAAATGAGGATGGAAATATTCCATTTGCCGGAGGATGCTCCGAGTTAAACATATTGTTATTTATTTCGTCCCCTTTTGTGTTACATTCGAATTTGTTCCGCGTAGCCTGTCTTGTTAAGTGGGAACCCGGATATCGACGGTGGTGTCTGAGGGAACCGTTTCAGTGTTTCTGAAGATAAATCTACTTCTTGCTCTCCCTTAATAGTCTCGTAATTTATTCTTTTTGTTGTATTTTCTCTGCAAATCGTACGTTTTAATATTTAAAAAACGCACTTTTACTATTTTGTACTTTTTATACTGTCTAAAATTATGGTTTTTTGTGAAATTATTTTGATCAAGCATTCTTATGCCAAAAATAGAATTCACGAAATGGCAGTAGCTTTGCATCTGAAAAGAGATTACTGTGTTCAAGTTACATGATGATTTTGAATTTATACTTTGTAGAAATCGTATCAATAAAACTTGTCTTTAGGTTGAATTTGTCATTTAACCTTGATTTACACTGATGTTAATCAATAAAAAATTTTAATTTAGTTTTAATGCTATAAGAACTCTTAATTTTAGTCTGATATGTTAATTAAAATGTTGGTTCTTAGCCACATGGCCTTTTAAAACACTCAGCCACCCAGGAAGTCGAGTAACCACCATGTACCTAATTCTCTGACTAAGTCAGTATGGAATAATGGATCTTTCAGAAAACTGATATAAATAAATATATATATATATATATATATATATATATATATATATATATATATATATATATATATATTATATATATATATTGCCTCGACAATGTCTTTATTAAAGGACGAACGCGCTCGGCTACGAATTTCTGCCTATTATTTTTCCTGTGGTATTTCGCTTATATCATGAAGTCACGTCCATCTACTGTGATTTTTTAAGCATATACACACACACACACACACACATATATATATTATATATATATATATATATATATATATATATATATATATATATATATATGTAATACATGCATTCACACATACATACATACATATATATATATTCGTGTATACGTTCGTCCATGCATATAATTGATTATTTAAACTCGTGTATATGTTATTTACATAATTAAAGCTAATGTATTTCTTCTCCTGTGCTCTGCAGTGGTGACAGGGTCCAGCCGGGGGGACATGAGCAGGTGTGGGCGAGGGGCCGGCCTATCGTCGCTGTGCTCGCAGAGTTCTTCCCTCGGTGTGGGTGGTGTGGGCGGCGCCCACGTGGGCGCCCACAAGCACATCGCCGGTGCCTCTTCCGCCTGCAGCTCTAGCAGCGCCTCAAGGGCCGGCTCGGCGGGGTCCCTGGAGGGCGTGGGCGTGGGCGTTCCGTCCCTCGAGGGCGAGGTGGGTTGCTCCGACTGTGCTGCCCTCTACCCCATCACGGATGACGCTCTCCTCCACAACCTCCACGCGCGCTACAAGAGGGATCAGATCTACGTGAGTACCTACCTACTGCTGTATACTACGGTTGTAGCAGTTCCTCTGCAGTTATACAACTGGTTTTGTACTCTGGTAGTCGGGATTTCTTTTTATTATAACAGAGGTGTATATATATAAATATCTGTATAACTGAATCACGAAAGTTTGGAACGTGATAAATGCATAAATAAAGGTATAAGCCACGAAGGAAAGATAAAGAACGGAGTACCTACAAGATCTTTCGACTCAACGTCCTGTTTATCTTTCCTTCGTGGCTTATACCTTTATATATATATATATATATATATATATATATATATATATATATATATATATATATATATAATATATATATATATATATAAATATGTAGAATCTACTGGTCATTTTTACCAGATACATATGTATAAATGTGATAACCACAATACCCTCTTAACTTCTCAGATTCTTTGCTATTTTCTGGATACGCTTCTCACCACAAAGCCTCGAGATCCAACTTCAAAGACATATGAAAGAAATCATGATGTCCGGTAGCGGGAAACGAACCTGCGGTGCCATAATCACGACGAGTTCACCTTGCCGACCTGCGACAAGGTGACCTCGTCCTGATATGGTATCGCGGGCTCGTTTCCCGCTACCGGACATCATGATTTCTTTCATATGTCTTTGAAGTTAGATCTCGAGGCTTTGTGGTGAGAAACGTATCCAAAAAAGAGCAAAGAATTTGAGAAGTTAAGAGGTCATTGTGGATATTACATTTATATATATACATATATCATACATATATATTTACGTATATATATATATATATATATATATATATATATATATTATATATATATATATATATATATATATATATATATATATATATATATATATATATATATCTATATATATTTTATATATATATGAATTCATTGTTATCACCTTACATTTTTTATACACAAACATTAAGCTATAGATGTTTAATATCCAATTTATTCTACCTCGGAAATAATATATGTAGATATGTAACAGACAGAGAATTAGTTGAGAAAACTATTTATAATATCGGCCATGAAAACAAAGTACAAGGAACACGTGAACGTATTGAGGCGGTTCGTTAGGTCTGCTCGGTTACAGAGTTCCTTAGCCTTAAGATGGTGATTCAGGTTGATACAAAGAAACTGTTATTGGCGACCCATAGCTTCAAAGAAGGAGTGTTATTCATAGTAGGTGATTCATAGGCTTTGCGACACTATAATTTTGGCTCTCGATCGTAGCTAGTCGTCGCCAAGGTAAAGGTAAGTTCATTTCGGCGGTGGGGTTAATTTTGGGGTATTTTAACCCGTCACCTGAAGGGCGGTTTATCTCTGACTGTAGGCAACTCTGGAAATACCTAAGCTGATGACCTTTCCTTTTGCTCTCGTTAAATTTTGTATGTAAGTATGTATGTATGTATGTATGTATGTATGTATGTATGTATGTGTGTTACATACTTGGGAAGTTTACAGGGCATAGAAAATTATAGTATTTTTCAAATTAGAAACATTTATTTACAAGACTATTTACATCATTTACTAAAGAATAACCCAAACAAGTTTACAGGACATAAAAAGTTAAATTTTAAAAGTAAGAAACACTTTTTTTAGAAGACTATATTAGTCATTTATTTACAACACTAACCTAGAAAAAATTTCCAGGAAACGAAAAGTATATCATTTTTAAGTTAGGAACATTCCTTTCCAAAACTGTTAATATCACGTAAAATTACATCACCTGTTTACAAGACTATTATATCACTTTGATAATTTAAGTATTGTATTTGATTTAGAGCTAGATTTAATGTTATTATTTAGAGTGCCCATTCTGAAAAACACGTGACATCGTACAAAAAATGTAATGATATCAGGGAGTAGATATGCACTTTTTTCAATATGGAATGCCAAAAACCGCACTGCTTCCTTTCATAGTTTTAAACTATCTCCATGGTGGATGTTCAACAATGTTTCAATTTTCCTCAGTTTTGAAAAAAAAAAATAGTACTTGTAATTTTTAGTTTATCTTGCCTTTCTACAAGGTTGATCCAAGTCCTATTCACACTTTTCAGCTTACAACCTTAGAAACTGATATTGTGGGAATTTAAATGCCATGTAACCACCAATTAACGAAGGGGCTCTTCATCAGGAACCTTTTCCAAACTTTTCGTCTGTTCCTCAATCCTGAGTATTTGTAGTTTTTTCTTCAGTTATGTCTTCATCTTCATCCATAGAACCAACTTCATGGCAGAGTTCATTTTCCAATGGATCCCCTGACATGTCATTTGATTCGTTTTTCTACTAGTTTGTGAACACTTCTTTAAACATACTATAATCATGATATACATTTCTGTAATTGTAATTATTTCCAATGATAGAAACTTCTTTCTCAAGAAGATTTAGAGTGAAACGACTTCACTCTCTGTTTAAATGCAACTGCAGATGGATGATCATAGCAAATTCCGATTTGTCTAAAACAGCCAGACATATGTTCCAGTCCATCTTGATTAAGCCTGTAGGTTAATATGTCTGCAACATACATTCTATTTACTTTTTAGCATATTATCATTTAACCCGGGCAAAGGCCGATATGAAACAACAAGTCCCTTCTGGAACCGATAGAGACGTTTACACTTTCCAGAGCTTTTTTTTTTTTTTTTTTCTTATTATGGGACCCTAGAATTGAACAAGTCGAACCATGAATCGCAAGCTCTTCCACTGCATACTTTTCCAAAGAGTTGGAAGTGCCTGACTCATGAGACGTCTGCATCTCGCTGATGGCACTTGCAATCCCAGAAATTCCTGATTGAAATCTCTTATATATGCACTTTCTTACTGCATATTCGGTGTGTAGAAGGACTGGAATCCTATTTATTCGACAGATATGAAGCCACTTTTGCCTTGTTTCTAGGTCTTGAGGGAAGCGAAAAAATGAAATGCCGTCTTTTTTGCTGCTGTTATTTGAATAGCACCCAGATAATGCACAGATTGCTGGCATTATTACGAAATTGGAACTTACAATGTCTAGAGAAAGAAATAATGAAAAGCTACAAGAAACTGCTTCAGTAGCTGATTTGATAAGTGACCCAGGCAGTGACGTATAACGAACTGAAGTAGCAGCCTGGTGGCCTGTTGTGATATCTGCCCTCCAGTGTACGTCCGATTTTTGGGGGGGGGGGGATCATCCGCACCTTCGCACAATCTGACCTCCTTGACCTGTCTCTTTACCTTGGTCGACACCAGGTCATCAGCAAGTGGGAAGACGACTTCGGCCCGGTGAGTCATGAGTGGAGGCCAATTCATGGAATGAGGGAGTCTCATGTCATTTTCGGAAGGTATGAGGGAAGTGAGTGGCTCATGACTGATCAGTAAAGGAATCGTGAGTATAAGAAAAATGATGGAATTCATGATCAAAATGTAACGGATGAAAGAAAGACTTGAGAAACGCTCCGAGACAAACGATATCTAAAGAGAGACTACCGACGGAGAGAAGAGCGTGAGTTAAAAGAGTAGACGGTCGCAGAGACATGCCCAAGCGGTGGTGAACGAACTTGGAATGATTAGCTCTCTCGAAATCAACTTAGTTCTGGGTAGAAGTTTCAGGCCTGGACTGAACAAAAAACTCTCAAGTGTAGATATAAGATCTGGTGGAACATCTATAGTTTGAGTAAGGGAAAATGAAGAAAAAACCTTAAGACATTACTTTCTGGGGAGTGCCCGAAGAACAATCTATCCTTAAGTAAACTGAATGACCACACTAACCGCTCTCAACACACCTTCCTTAGAATCGGTCTTAGAATAAGAACCTATTTATATATATATATATATATATATATATATATATATATATATATATATATATATATATATATATATGGAAGGGGAATTATAATTGATAAGTTGATTCGTCATGTCACGGGCTCGATCCGCTGAGCTGGGTGGTGTAAGGCGGTCACTGAATCTCGTTGATTCTCATGTCAGCGGTTCGAGCCGGCGAGGTGACGAACAGCTTATCAATTATATTTCCGAGGTAGAGCGAATTGGATATCAAACGACATTTGTAGTTTAATATTCATGTATATATATATATCATTATGAGAGAGAGAGAGAGAGAGAGAGAGAGAGAGAGAGAGAGGGGGGGGCAAGTTATTCAAATACCCTGCTCTTCATTCTCTTCCATGTATGCATGAGAGCGGCCACAGAATAAACTTCGCCTTAATGACTTCATTATAATGATTAGTCGTCCAGTAATTGCAGCTGAGAGAAGCGTCTGAGAAACAGCTGATTACATATGCCCAGGATGTCTCCCGCAAGTTTTCCCTCTTCGGGCGTTGTCCTCATTGGCTTCCCTTTCAGTTTGCTGTCGAGTGTTTGCGCTCCTTTCACAAGGGGGACGCCGAGCCCAAGTTCGGACTGCGGGTCTCTTTGACGTGTGCACGAGCACCGGTTCATTGGACTTGATTTGCCATTATTATCTTTATTTCTTTTTGTTGAACTATTTTGACATGAGGATGCTAGACACATGCCCTTCACCCTGGATGCAACCTACTGCAGCTGAGGAAGTTCTAGGGGCATATGTCTCTGATAAAGGCAACAGAGGTTCGCCAGACAACGAATTTCATTATGCATAGGTCAGGGGATGCCATCAGCATTAATGTTGTCATGATCGTATGTTATATTAGCGTATAAAAGTGCACTGCTTTATGTGATGGAAGCCAGATGATGCATTAAAATAACGAGGAAAACGGAGAAAAGGAAAAGAACTACATTTAAGCAATATGCAAAGCAGTAAGGAAATGAAAATAGAAAATTATTTTTAACAGGCCTTATTTAATTTAATTTAATTTTTTTCTATCTCAGATCGGACTG
>NC_087216.1:35959996-35974996 GCF_015104395.2 Macrobrachium nipponense
CAAAAAAAAACTTTATATATTATATATATTTATATATAAATATATATATATGTTGATATATATATATATATATTATATATATATATCATATATATGTATAGTACCATAATTAATTAATAATACATATATATAGACATATATACAGTATATATTATAATGTGGGGGGGGTGTATGTATATTATATATATATGTAATATATATAAATATATATACTATATATTATATATTATAATATATATATCCATACCTACATACATATATATATATATATATATATATATATGTCATGACATGTATCTATATGGTATATAATTATATGTACATATACATATATATTATGTATATATATATATATATATATATATATATATAATATATATATTATATATTTATATATATATATATATATATATATATTATATATATATATATAAAGTTTTTTTTGCACGAAGGAAAAAAATGAAAAAACGAGTTAGCCGAGTACTTTCGGTCCTATTTGGACCCTTTACTGAGGCATATGCCTCAGTAAAGGTCCGAATAGGACCGAAAGTACTCGGCTAACTCGTTTTTTCATTTTTTTCCTTCGTGGCAAAAAACCAAAATTTATTTATACATAGCATCACGTTTTATATACTTCGTGATCAAGTTATTCAGATATATATAAATATATATATATATATATATATATATATATATATTATATATATATATATATTTATATAGATATATATATATATATATATATATATATATATATATACATAATATGCATCATACATGCATACATATATGCATACATACATACATACAGTCTACTATGTCATGTATATTGAATGTATGCAAAGTCAGTCTCTCCCTTCCTCCCTCTATTTCTTTTATACATGCATAAGTACTTTTTATACATGCATAAGTACAGAGAATAACTCACTTCATCTCTATCTTACTTTGACGTGCAGCCATCAGTAACGCCCCCCATCTCCTCATCTTTCGAAACAATTGCAGCCTTTAAGACGTCGTTGGAAAGATCTTGCTATTGCAAGATGCAAGGTCGTTTTCCTCGGCGATGTTGTTACGTCAACAGGAAGCTTTACAAACCTTCCTTTGCCGATATATCCTCTGGTTGCTGCGGAGCCTTTGTGGTTCTGTAAGGCGACTTCTGTTGTGTGGTTAAATTTTTTAGAGTTTTTATGGAACTTTTTAGTCATCCTAGATAATAATTTTAAACTTTTCCTTACGAAGATAAATTTCGAGTCTTTTGTAATTTACTTGCATTTTCTAAAACGTCTCGGAATCTCTTGCAGCATCTGAGATTCTGTAAAATTCATGTGTTCTCTGGAGCTTTCAGGGGACACTGAGGTATTTTAGAGCTTTGTATGTTTTATTTATGAACTGCGAGATCTTCCTTCGCAGAGATTAGCTCCTGGAGGGTGGACGTCTTTGAAATAATGAAGAGCATTTAGAAGCATCTTGGGTTTTCAAAAGAGATTTTCAAGGAATCGTCAAAACTCTGGGGAGTTTCTTACATTTTCTAGACGAACCTCTGGGAGTCGTTGGGATTACTTACACCTTCTGAGGCTTCCTAACAAAGCTTTTAGGAGTCATATAAACACAGAAGAGTCATTCGTCAAGATTATAGTTTTTGAACACAAAGTGCACTGACTGAGAAATGGCTCACGATGAAAGGTATCCGGAAGATTAAAAGCTATTGAGGACTTTCATCCTCAAAAAATCATATAGATAGGTAATTTTTAGCTTAGCAGACCCTCGAAGTAGCTTTTTTAAGCTTTAAAAATCCCATGACAATTATCTTTGAAGCCTCCAATACTCTGGACTTTTAATTTTGTCCGTTAAGGGCCTTATAGTATAGCTAGTTTTAGCATGAAAAGACCCACGACTTAGTTCTTTTCAGCCTCAGTGCCTCTGATAAAGCTTATGTTTTCTTTAAAAAGCCGCGATTCAATTCTTCTCAGTAACCTCTGTTACCTTCCTGTTAACTCATTTTAGCATTGAATACCACAAATGAGCTTTTTTTTAGCTTTACAAACCCCTTGATGTATCTCGCTTTAGCTGGAAGATTCCACATTATATCTCCTTTTACCCATTAAGACCCCATAATGATGCTCATTTTATCAGACAGCCCATGATGTCACTCTTTTTTTAGTGTAAAACCCACGAAGTTGCTCATTTTAGCTTTAAAGACCTCTCAGTGAAGCTCATTATAGGCTTAAATACCATAAAGTAGCTCACATAGCCTTAAAGATCCCACACACAAGCTCATTTCAGCTTTGAAAACAATTTAGGTAGCGTCAGCCCAAAAGACGACACAGAGTAGATATTTTTAGCCTAATAGTCATGACGTATATAATTTTAGACATAAATATAAAAAATAACATCGTTTTAGCCTTGTAGATACCCAAATGTAGCTAGTTTGAACTCATTTAGAGTCAAAGAAAATGAAGTAGCTCATTTTAGCCTGAATACCAAATGAAGTAGCTCTTCTTAGCTTCAAAGACCCTATAATGTAGCTATTTTTTTACTTAAGGATACCACGGTGTAATTCATTTTAGACTAAAACGTCATGCTGTGTTATTCTTTGTCTTAAAGATCGCGACACAGGTAATTCTAACTTAAGAGACCCGCAGTATAGCTCGTTTTTAGCCTTAAAATCCCCTGACAGCTTTTTTTAACTTTAAAGATCCATGAAGCAGTCCAGTGTAACTTGGAAGAACTCACAAAATACCGTAGTTTAGTCTTAAAAGCAGCACTTTGTTATTCATTTCATCCCTACAGACCGCATATTAGGTCCAAATACCCGTGAAGACCCTACAAAGCTCTTCCTATCCATGAAGATAGTCCTCTGTGCCCGTCAAGACCAAGTAGTTAATTTCAGTCTTGAAAACCTAGAAAAGTAGGTGATTTTAGCCTTCAGTCTCCACGATGTAGCTTTTTTAACCTTATAGACCATTTAAGTAGCACACACAACCTCAAAGACACCGCAACACAGAGGGGTGGGCCTGCTTTATTCTCAGCGTTGGTAAAACTATCTCGTTAATTTGTATGGAGGAGTTAATATTCGATATACAATATCCAAAGACGAAAGGTTTTAACTTTGGCCACAACACATGAGGCTTTACTATATTTCCTGATGCTTGATTTCATCAGCAAATAAAAACTCTAGTTGCTTCTTCCTAGCTTTCGACAGAGTTCTGTTACTTGTAGTTGGTGTTCCGTCTCAACATGTTGTGATTAGTCAAACTAAGGTTGATCATGTTGCGATTAGTCAGAATAGGGTTGATCATGTTGCGATTAGTCAAACTAGGGTCGATCATGTTGCAAATAGTCAAACTAAGGTTGATCATGTTGCGATTAGTCAGAATAGGGTTGTTCATGTCACGATTAGTCAGAATAGGGATGATCATGTTGCGATTAGTCAGAATAGGGTTGATCATGTCGCTATTAGTCAGAATAGGGTTGATCATGTCGCTATTAGTCAGAATAGGGTTGCTCATGTCGCGATTAGTCTGAATAGGATTGATCATGTCGCAATTAGTCAGAATAGGGTTGATCATGTCGCAATTAGTCAGAATAGGGTTGATCATGTCGCAATTAGTCTGAATAGGGTTGATCATGTTGCAATTAGTCAAAATAGGGTTGATAATGTTGCGATTAGCCAGAATAGGGTTGATCATGTTGCGATTAGTCAAACTAGGGTTGATCATGTTGCGATTAGTCAGAATAGGGTTGATCATGTTGCGATTAGTCAGAATAGGGTTGATTATGTTGCAATTAGTCAAAATAGGGTTGATCATGTTGCGATTAGTCAAAATAGGGTTGATCATGTTGCAATTAGTCAAACTAGGGTTGATCATGTTGCAAATAGTCAAAATAGGGTTGATCATGTTGCGATTAGTCAGGATAGGGTTGATCATGTTGTGATTAGTCAAAATAGGGTTGATCATGTTGCAATTAGTCAAACTAGGGTTGATCATGTTGCAAATAGTCAAAATAGGGTTGATCATGTTGCGATTAGTCAGGATAGGGTTGATCATGTTGCGATTAATCAGAATAGGGTTGATCATGTTGCGAATAGTCAAAATAGGGTTGATCATGTTGCGATTAGTCAGACTAGGGTTGATCATGTTGCAATTAGTCAGACTAGGGTTGATCATGTTGCAATTAGTAAGAATAGGGTTGATCATGTTGCGATTAGTCAGACTAGGGTTGATCATGTTGCGATTAGTCAGAATAGGGTTGATCATGTCGCGATTAGTCTGACTAGGGTTGATCATGTTGCGAAGAGTCAAAATACGGTTGATCACGTTGCAATTAGTCAGAATAGGGTTGATCATGTTGCAATTAGTCAAAATAGGGTTGATAATGTTGTGATTAGCCAGAATAGGGTTGATCATATTGTGATTAGTCAAAATAGGGTTGATCATGTTGCGATTAGTCAAACTAGGGTTGATCATGTTCCGAATAGTCAAAATAGGGTTGATCATGTTGCGATTAGTCAGACTAGGGTTGATCATGTTGCAAATTGTCAAAATAAGGTTGATCTTGTTGCGATTAATCAAACTAGGGTTGATCATGTCACGATTAGTCAAACTAGGGTTGATTATGTTGCAATTAGTCAGAATAGGGTTGATTATGTTGCAATTAGTCAGAATAGGGTTGATTATGTTGCAATTAGTCAGAATAGGGTTGATCATGTCGCAATTAGTCAGACTAGGGTTGATCATGTCGCGATTAGTCAGACTAGGGTTGATCATGTCGCGATTAGTCATAATAGGGTTGACCATGTGAATAGTCAGACTAGGGTTGATCATGTCGCGATTAGTCAGAATCTAAGATATCTAAGAGGTTGTTTTTGTTTGTACTTTAATTTAGTTACTTAACAGACTTCCCCATAATAGAATGCACTTATGGGAAAAAGTAAAATAAGGAAGAATCAGACGAAAAAACTGTATTTAATTTCCAAACTGAAGTAGGTAATGGATAGAAAATATCTAATAATATACCTTCGGTATAGAAAATATCCCATAGTCAAACATTTGTCACTGGAAAAATACAAGCAAAAAGATATTTATTTAAAACAAAAGCTGAATGAAAAGCGAGCGAAAAGATGAACAGAACGTACCGAATCCTACCTAAAAAGATCATTGTTTACTGCTTTGTAGAACCTTGTTTTTATTCCTGCCACCAAAGTTAAGACAAGTGTCCAAAATGAATGGGACGCAGAAGGTTTGTGTTCCCAAGTGAAGGGAGACGTGGAGGGCCAGTGTCCTAAAAGGAATGGGACACCGGGGGCCAGTATCCGAAAATTAATAGTACGCGAATGACAAAATTAAGAGTTGAAAGGTTGCATAAATGAGTTGGAACATCAAGGTACAGATTGGTAAACTTTCATTTTTGGCGCAGGAGAAAGCAATTTAACCTGCTTTGCTTGGTTGAGACCAAGACTTGGGGCGTTGCCAAAATGGAAACTCGGAGAGTTTGAGCGAGGCGTGAATAAGTGTATGTGGGTGATTTGGGCTTTCCATGAACCGAATAACTATCATTAGATTAGCTAATACTCCACACGAATACTGCTTTGTAAATCTCAGAGAGAGAGAGAGAGAGAGAGAGAGAGAGAGAGAGAGAGAGAGAGAGAGTATGCGTCTTAGTTTCAGGTATAGTTATTTTGAGACTTTTTATCCACTGTACAAATGGCGTAGGATAGTTTTGAATAAGCCTAGTTTCAGAGGCGCGTTAAGCCGTAAAATCACTTCTTCAGAGATGAATATTTTCGTAGGTACAAACCATACAATGGAATTCCGTTGTTAAACGACAAGAGACTTTCCTCTGGAATATTAAAATATGAAAATGACGTTCATATGAGGGCGGATAGGGCTGCTGATTTGATATCCTCACGGGGGCTCCCAGTGTTAAAAGAGAGATGGAGAAATCGAAGGCAGCCTTTTATAACAGGAGATGTTATATGTAGTTACATGGATAAACGGAGCCACGGAGGAAACACCGGATGGGGGCAGTATAGGGAGAAAGATAACTAAAACGGATAAATGGCTTTTGGGGGGTTTTTACGTGCACTGCCAAGACGATGAGGATTTGCGAAGTGAGTTCGGTTAATCGACTGAGTATTTGTAAATATTATTTAAACTTGCTTTTTTTTGTGTAATGTATCCTGTATCTTGATTATTATTTCTATATCTCATGAAACAATGCTTTTTATTATTATTATTATTATTATTATTATTATTATTATTATTATTTTCTATGACAGTCATCCTATTCGATTAGGTTCCGGGTTGCATCCTGCCTCCTTAGGAGTCCATCACTTTTCTTGCTATCAGCGCTGTTTCTTGGAGCACAACACTCTTCTGCATGAGTCCTGGGGCTACTTCATCATCTAGTTTTCCTTATTATTATTATTATCTGACTTAGTGTTCAAAACACGCAAAATCACTGATCAGTTGTTTTATGAGTGTGCATATACAGGTTTTTGCGACCTTTTTATTACTAATTTTCCTGTGACTTCAAATAGTTCTGAGATCTTTACACGAGTTCTTTTAGACCTAAAAGATCATTCTGTTTCCTGACATTCTTCTTTCAAGTTTTGATTTTACTAAAGAGGTTAGAGATCTTGTGGACACCCGTTAATTCAGTAGCAATTCTCTCTCTCTCTCTCTCTCTCTCTCCCTCGCTATCTAGACTTTTCCCTCTTCGGAAACTGATGTTGTAGAGATAACAGAACTTTATGTAGCTCCTGGCTCGGGGAATTTCTGCTGAATGCACACTCACACACAGACACACAGACACACACACACACAGAGAGAGAGAGAGAGAGAGAGAGAGAGAGAGAGAGAGAGAGAGAGAGAGAATATCTAGCGGGAAAGGTGAATTGTGAAGTCCAACTACACACACACACACACACACACACACACACACACATATATATATATATATATATATATATATATATATATATATATATATATATATATATAATATGTGTGTTTGCATTTGCGTTTGTGTACTTACACACACACACACATACAGAGAGAGAGAGAGAGAGAGAGAGAGAGAGAGAGAGAGAGAGAGAGAGAGGGTAGCGGATGCGGAGAGGACAGAGAGAATCCTGCAAACCCTAAATTCCCTGACGTCGAAATGCAGGGGAGTTCAGCCTGGGAGGGAGGACGGAACGAGCATGGCGGAGGGCAGGTCAGAAGGGATCGGTGGAAAAGTTCTTTATGAACTTTCTTAGACAAACAACGGCAATTTTAGGGACACGCGAAAGGTTCCTGTGTGATTTGTTCTCTCTGTCAATGCTATGGTTGCATCTTGTGCCTTGATTTTGCGTTGTAGAGAGAGAGAGAGAGAGAGAGAGAGAGAGAATGCATTTTCATAAGGGTTTTCACAGTGCAGTACTTCTGTTACAAATCGGCCTAGTACGTTTATTTGTTGTTCTTCGTGATAAAATAATTAAGTTAACATAAACGCACGGGTCACTTCTTAACAATATATACAATATATAATTTAATTAATCAGTCCATCTTGGCCCTGGAGAGTTGATATGCGTAGCAAGAAACGCTGTTTCGTTTTAACTGTTTCGTTTTAACACTAAGGAGCGAAGGAAATAAAGGTTTTACCACTATTAGTCAACTGCATTGTGAGCCACCCCCCCCCCCCCCCCCCCCCCTTGTCATAAATGTTAAACATCTCGCCAGATGAGGCTTTATTCTTTTCTCGTAATGTAACCGTCTTCTTAATAGGGGTGTAACTATAGCTTCCCTCTTGGGTGGACTCCTATCCCTCGACTCATGAAATCATTGTCATTTCTTCCCTTTAAGCATGAATAGACTTTTTTATTATTTACTTCATCTGGTGTGTTCACAACTATTCGTAATATGGACCGTCAAGAGATAAGAGACAGTGACCTCAATCGCAAGCATTTTCGTTGGTTCAATGGCAACGCCTCAACTGAGGAATACTTTATTATTTCAGTAAACATGCAAATATTATATATACATATATATACTTATATATATATTATATATTATATATATATATATATATAATATATATATGTGTGTGTGTGTGTGTGTGTGTGTATAGTGAACAAAAGTAGGTGGACAGTATATGATAACATTTATTTGAGATTTCATACTCGTATACAGGTATATTCAATCGTTTGGATATATATATATATATATATATATATATATATATCTATCTATATATATATATATATATATATATTACTTAGACAATCTATAAGAACCTCTCGCAAGATACCAGGACTTTCGACTCTTAGTAAAAGTCATCTTCAGGGTACAAAATAGTTTCAATAGTACAGTTAAGAAAGGAAGCAATATGAGGTCACAGGCAACAATAGAAATAATTGGACAAACTCCCTACTTATGCATGAAACTGTTTTTCAAGAAGATACTTGGTGGAATAGGCAGTTACCAAATTCATAATGCAAAAATAAGAAATTTATAAGATATTTAACAGTTTGTTTTACCTGACAATTTTAAAACTTCAGAAATTCACCCATCGTAATTAAAACTATCATCGTTCAATTTCTTGTTTTTAAGGTTCCCTTTGACTAACAATCAGCCGTGTAATGATGAACTTTTAAAAACTACTTTGTGTGATTTGCAGTCGACAGGTGGTCAAAACTCTGTCGTGGTAAAAACTGGCACTTGAATTTGTTTCCAACGCTTACATTATGTATTGTCACTCGCTGGCTCAGTTCGTAATCAGACTGTCCAATAGAAGGTACATTACATGTTGAACAATCAATTTTGTACTCCCATTCTGTTTGCTTTACATGTGTGTGTGTGTGTGTGTGTATGTGAATTTTCGATGCACGAATTGTTACTAAAGATATTTATTTTTATATATTTTCAAAGTCAGAAGCGCTTTATCTGTCGGTATTATAAAGTTTTTCCTGTCTCAATGGGATCAACCATAAACAAAATCTAGGGGAAACATAATTCTCCTGCAATTTCGTGTGTTGCAATTTCGTGTGTTTTCAATTTCATTATCCAGAAACTTAGAAACGCTACATCTAAATGCTTTCAAAGAGACACCAGTGAACACTGGCTGCAAAAATTCGATCCGTTTTCTCAGGTACGTTTCTGAGAGTGAAATTATTTCTCTAAGAGTAGTAACTCTGGAACAGATATGTAAATCACTGGCACATTGCACGCCTAAAATTACGAACTCCAACATTTGAAACCCATTGATTTTTTATTTAACTTGGCAGCCATGGAAAATACGTTTTATCATTCTAAGAAGACTAGATTAATCTTAAAAATAAACTGCAAATTTTGTTGGTAGGATGACTAACTTCTCTATTTGTAACTCAGTGACTCGACGCTGCATAATTGAAAGTCGGGTAAAGCAGTCACTACTCCTCATTCGTGAGTGATCATTAGAAAACTGAATGGAATCGGGATCGTCGTTTTTTTTTTTTTCTTTTTTTTTTTTTAGAGATGGTGCCAATCAGCAAGACCTAAAGCTCAAATTGTGTTGACTAATATTATTTCACTGACAATTCGATAACACGAAAGCGTTATTTCTTTGCAAGAGAATGACTATATCGGACATGATTTGTAATCACTGCCATGTAAATTGAGTGCCATATCTTTCACATCATACCGATAGGATGTAAACTATAGCAGTGAGGAGTTTTAGATTGCGCACGAGTCCATATCACCGTCGAACCCAAATTCGAGTGATATAGAAGTAAAAGTCGAAGCGGACGCTACCTTTGTTCAAGATGCATTGTTTCTGAAGAGCAGACGATACGACCCCTTCTGTATCCTGCCTTTGGAAGCATTTTGGAAAGATGTGAACGACATTCCCTCGACACAGAACATGTGAATAACCACTGTCAGCCAGATTTGTATTTCAGCTTCTTCCTAAGCCAAGGAAGTCATACAACTTTTGAATTCTTTTTCTCGTATCTGGATAAGCGTCAAAACTTTCCTCTATTATTGTGCCTGCCCTGCGTTTTAAAATCTTAAAAGGGAATTAGAGTTAAAATGAGAAAACATATTCACTCAGTCATAAGACGTCGGATGAGAATCGAATTGAAGTGCTGAATGAAATTTTAGTGGAAGATTATTTCGCGTCTCATGAGTGATCGCGTGTAGATAACCTGTTGCATCCTCCCGCGGAGAAATAGGAATGGCATTTTGTCCCGAGACATGCACCCAGCTCTCCCGAAAAGTAGGTCCCCGTACCCAGCCTTAACTTTGTTGTCCAAGGAGTACAGAAAGAGAGCACGAAACTTCCTTAATTAGATACGGTGCATTAAACCAGCAAGAATTCCCGCCAGCATCAGGGAGCATAAAAACGGGGAAAGGCTATACACCCTGACTTTATTTTGGGCGATGTCCAACAGACCAGAAAAGAATCCCTGACGGGCAAGGGTGCTATATCATTTCAGTATAATTTTTTTTTCTTTTCGTTTAATTTATGAAGCGCATGCGGAGTAAGGCGCATCTGTGGCTATCTTACTGAACTGTTAGGTAACACTCTTGGACTCAAAACAGAGCTGGATTTGGTTCGTCATCTTACTCCAGTCACTCTTAGACTCAAGACGTCTCATGTTTTGGTCCGTCATCGTACATCGCTCACTCTCCATCTCCTCTTCTTTATCTCAAGGAAGGAAGTTTGTTGTTCGTGAAGTTGATGGAGGAGTGTTGCCAAGTTCCTTTCGCAATTTTATTTAGTTATTTTGCTATTTTTTGCAAAATAGCCTCGTACTTGCTTGCATGTGTGCTTGCACTTTATGCGTGACTCATCTTTTTCCTGACAGTATATAAAGCGAGAACAATCGCAGTGACTTCAGGCCACTGAGAAGAAATGAAAGTGAAATTCTGTGGCTGTTTTCCCAAACTTTTGATCTATTTCTCACCAGGAGCCCAACCTTTATCGTGTGAATTGGCCCACCTCTTCTCTCCATAACATTCAACACTCACTCCCCCCACATCTCTCTCTCTCTCTCTCTCTCTCTCTCTCTCTCTCTCTCTCACTAAAAATTAGATACTCGAGCTCTCAGTCTTCGCTGCACACAACAGCGTATACTCGCAATAATGAGTATGTATATGTATGTGTGTGTATATAATATATATATATTAATATTATAATTATTAATTATTATAATATATAAGAGAAGAGAGAGAGAGAGAGAGATGAGAGAGAGTGAGAGAGAAGAGAAGTATATATAAAAATATATATATATATTATATATTTATTATATTATATATATATATATATATATATATATTTATATATATATAGAGAGAGAGAGAGAGAGAGAGAGAGAGAGAGAGAGAGAGAGAGTATCCGCAAAGTAGTACCATAGTGCATTTTTCATATCCTCAGTTTCAGAGTAGGCGAAACAAGAAGAGCAGGAGGAGGCTTGCAATAGATTGGGAAGACTTGATGTGTCTGTGGAAGCTAATTGGAAATGCAGGAAGGGGTTTTTGAGCCAACTTCTGCTTTTGCAAATGAAAGAAAAGAGGTTGAATATGAATCTGTAGCAATAAACTGTTGGTACGGTATAAGTGGTGCAAGAACTGAAGGTGTAAGGTATACAGAGATAAGTTGATATCCAGTGAAAAGGTTAGCATGGGTGAAGCGATTGATCGGTGTGTTTTAAGGTCTGGTCATGTAGTAAGAATGGAGGATAAACGATTGACGACAAGTGTTTGATTTGGAATGGTTGGAGAGAGGAGAGGAACACCTCAAAAGGATTGATCAGGCGTTGTGAAGGAGGTGATGGAAAAAGAAGGCTTTACCATCAAGGGAGCTCCAGAAGGCGAGAGAGACAGAGGTGATTAATGTAGTTTGTGTTGAAGGGTGTTTGGTTCTGTGCTGAAGCGTCTTCTGTGGTGTTCCGCTGAGCTGGAAGTTCGTTTTTAAGGGTCTCCTCTGCGACTCTGTGGTTAAAATGCATATTTGTCATTGACTTCTTTTTTTTTTTTAGCCACCCGCCACTATGGAAAACGGCCTGGTAATGGAGACATTCTTCCTCATGGACAAAAAAACATATGCATAAGTGCAGAAGTCAGTCCAACGAAATGTAGTCCTTAGCTTTAAACCAGTTTTGTAATGGGCCTTTTATACTTGAAACGCATCCAGTTTTAACAGAAGAATTTTTTTTTACATATATATATATATATATATATATATATATATATTATATATATATATATATATGTGTGTGTGTGTGTGTGTGTGTGTGTGTGTGTGTGTATGTTTTAATCATAGGCACTTTCTCCGCAATGTATAACATATATATACATGCATATACAGTGGGTAGATGGCTATATAGATAGATAGATAGATTTATGGTAATTTATGTGGCTTCATTAAATTGGAAGGCTAAGTAAACCTCAACGCATACATTTAGCATCTTGTGTATATCAGAAACTAGTACACGTAGATGCACACGATTTACAACATCATGGTCCTTTGATAGTCATAATTAATCTTTATATATAGTTACGTTCGTCATTTATAACCTTAGGGTATCGCTAATAATTATTCATGTAAAAAAAAAAACAGAAATGAGTTCCATTCTCAACTGGGTTATTCTGGGCTGTGTTCGCATGTTTTATTCTTCTTGCTCTGTTGTGACGCCAGTTTGAGTAGACACCATCAATCAATTCTTCTTGCTCTTATGGAAATGAAGACGGTTTTTTTTTATGTCTAATAGAAAGATGATTTTCCAAGTAAAAATTTTCTGCTTCATAATGTTAGGAATATACTTCCTCATTCTTCATTTCATGTTTTTGGTGGCGGTTTATTTCTCTTAGAATACAGAAAAGGCTTCAAACGGTAACTTTGGTGCCCCCGCTGCCCCCCGACCCCCAACTTAAGGCGCGGTTTAAAACCGGCCCTGCCTGTGAGGCGCACTGTAGAAGGTTCTAAGGTTTCTCCTCAATGGCATACTGTAGAGGGTTCTAAAGTCTCCCCTCAACGGCGTACTGTAGAAGGTTCTAAAGTTTCCCCTCAACGGCGTACTGTAGCAGGTTCTAAATTTTCCCCTCAATGGCGTTCTGTAGAAGGTTCTAAAGTTTCCCCTCAACAGCGTACTGTAGAAGGTTCTAAAGTTTCCCCTCAACGGCATACTGTAGAAGGTTCTAAAGTTTCCCCTCAACAGCGTACTGTAGAAGGTTCTAAAGTTTCCCCTCAACGGCGTACTGTAGAAAGTTCTAAAGTTTCCCCTCAATGGCGTACTGTAGAAGGTTCTAAAGTTTCCCCTCAACTGCGTACTGTAGAAGGTTCTAAAGTTTCCCCTCAATGGCGTTCTGTAGAAGGCTCTAAAGTTCCCCCTCAATGGCATACTGTAGAAGGTTCTAAAGTTTCCCCTCAATGGCGTTCTGTAGAAGGTTCTAAAGTTTCCCCTCAATGGCGTACTGTAGAAGGTTCTAAAGTTTCTCCTCAACGGCGTACTGAAGAAGGTTCTAATTGTTTCCCCTCAATGGCACACTGTAGAAGGTTCTAAAGTCTCCCCTCCTGTAGAAGGTTCTAAAGTATCCCCTCAATGGCGCACTGTAGAAGGTTCTAAAGTTTCCCCTCAATGGCGTACTGTAGAAGGTTCTAAAGTTTCCCCACAACGGCATACTGTAGAAGGTTCTAAAGTTTCTCCTCAATGGCGCACTGTAGAAGGTTCTAAAGTTTCTCCTCAACAGCGCACTGGAGAAGGTTCTAAAGTTTCCCCTCAACGGTGCACTGTAGAAGGTTCTAAAGTCTGCCCTCAATGGCATACTGTAGAAGGTTCTACAGTTTCCCCTCAATGGCGCACTGTAGAAGGTTCTAAAGTCTCCCCTCAACTGCGTACTGTAGAAGGTTCTAAAGTTTCCCCTCAACGGCATACGGCATACTGTAGAAGGTTCTAAAGTTTCCCCTCAACGGCGTACTGTAGAAGGTTCTAAAGTTTCCCCTCAACGGCGTACTGTAGAAGGTTCTAAAGTTTCCCCTCAACAGCGTACTGTAGAAGATTCTAAAGTTTCCCCTGAATGGTTTACTGTAGAAGGTTCTAAAGTTTCCCCTGAATGGTGTACTGTCGAAGGTTCTAAAGTTTCTCCTCAACGGCGCACTGTAGAAGGTTCTAAAGTTTCTCCTCAACAGCGTACTGAAGAAAGTTCTAAAGTTTCCCCTCAACGTCGCACTGTAGAAGGTTCTATAGTCTCCCCTCAATGGCGCACTATAAAAGTTTCTAAAGTTTCCCCTCAACGGCGCACTGTAGAAGGTTCTAAAGTTTCCCCTCAATGGCATACTGTAGAAGGTTCTAAAGTTTCCCTCAACGGAGTACTGTAGAAGGTTCTAAAGTTTCCCCTCAATGGCGTACTGTAGAAGGTTCTAAAGTTTCCTCTCAACGGCGTACTGTAGAAGGTTCTAAAGTTTCCCCTCAACAGCGTACTGTAGAAGGTTCTAAAGTTTCCCCTCAACGGCGTTCTGTAGAAGGTTCTAAAGTTTCCCCTCAACGCCGTACTGTAGAAGGTTCTAAAGTTTCCCCTCAATGGCGTACTGTAGAAGGTTGTAAAGTTTCCCCTGAACGGCGTACTGTAGAAGGTTCTAAAGTTTCCCCTCAACGGCATACTGTAGAAGGTTCTAAAGTTTCCCCTCAGCATCCTGTTATTTTGCAGGCACATTGCTGCATTCTGCCCCTCACTTTTCATCTATCTGCGATTCATACCCAACTGTCCAACTTCTTCAACTTTACTTCGCTCTAGCTTTCACCTCTCTTTGGAAACTTAGCCTATTTTAGCATTGAAATGCGACTGTGGGCTTGTTTAAATAATTATGATAAGCGATTACATCTGTAATAAATTCTATATAAAAGGTAATGTGCATCCATGCATTTATTTTTATGTCCACCAACGACAGCCTACCGGTAATGAACATGTGGTGTCCCTCGGTAAGGGACTTTCCGTTTTAAATGTCGTGTTACCGTCATTTATGACTGCATGGTTACGC
>NC_087216.1:35979996-35992496 GCF_015104395.2 Macrobrachium nipponense
TCTTCCAAATATTCAAGTAAGTCATCTAAAAATTTCCCTTCGGTACATAAATATGATATGTATTAAAATCCGCCATCATGAAGTCCTTTTTAATAACCAGTAATAATGATTAAATAAACATATTGGTAACTTTCCACGAAAGAAAGTTATTCATAAATTAAGAAGCTTGCCCTTTAAAAGCCGTAATGAATCACTCAAAAAACGTTCTTGAAATCATTTTTCCCTTCACAATGCAAGAGACATCTTTAATGGATAATTTCTTCAGCTGAAGACATGTAATCATTAATTTAAGGAACACCTGATAACCACCTTAAATAAACATCTCTGTCCCAAGGCCAAAATCTGCTTCTATCCCTTGTGGAAAAGGGCCCATAACTACCGACCGGTGTCTTCTCTAGAATTTCCAGCACAGATTTAATCTCTACCTCCATTCTGCCCGTAATGAAAATGGCCATAGTTTGTTCCCGGACCAAATATACACTTCACTGCGTTTCCTCGCTTCGGGAATGGGGAATTTCCTCTCGGCTCTTCCAGTAAAAGCTGGGCTCTTGCTGGAGTGCTTTGCGTTTGTTAATATATATATTTATATATATATATATATATATATATATATATATATATATATATTATATATATATATATATATATACATTCAATAATATTAAGCCGCAAATACCGTTTAATATCGTTCACTGTTCATTGAATAAAAAATCGACACCAGAGAATTATAATTAATATAAGTGCTTTTGCACCGGCTAGGATTGGGTTCATGGCCTGTTATAGAAACAATGATAGACAGTGACAGAAGCACCTATGTATTGTTTCCCCTATGGTGTAAGGTATTCGCTAGGGATAGTGAATTCGATATTAAAAGAGTATGTAATGCTGAATGTCAGTGATAGAAATGATGAATCACGTGTGTACAAGTGGCAAAAATTTCGCACACACTCACACGCACAAACAAGTAAACAAAATACATATATATGAATATATATGAATATATATATATATATATATATATATATATATATATATATATATATATATATATATATATGTAAGACATAGGGTTTTGATTAATTATGTATTGTTCGTGCATTCTCTGTAACCTGTGGAATGTGGAGGACAGGGCAGGAGTAACGACCTGAGGGTAGCTGATGAAATGAGTTTCTAGGGGATGGCGTGAGATAAAAATGCTTAGTTCGTCGAGTCAATGTATTACATGGGAAAACGCCCATGTATTTCATACGGTAAGCGTGGACACGAAACTGAAGGCAGACCTCCACACCCATTTCATACACAGGCTCTCTCTCTCTCTCTATTCTAACAATCACCCCACATCTCTCTCTCTCTCTCTCTCTCTCTCTCTCTCTCTCTCTCCACCTCTTTCTCTCCATTCTAACAGTAATGAAAATGAGAGAGTTGCATCATAACATAACGTTTATTTACAGTAACTAAGTCGATTAACTAAGTAATCAGTCTTACAGACTAACTTAAAACAACTCATTGTCAAGTCACCCAAAAGGTCACACCTTTCCCTGGGAACTCTGTCCCACAGAAATCCAGCGAACCATCTGTTCAAAGATACAGAACACATTCTGGTAAGTACACACACAAGTTTAAAGACAAAGTTAATAAAATGGAACATCTTACAAGATATCAAACAAGACCACCCTTTGGCTAAAGTAAAGGTAACACTTACCCATTACCCAACCGGACACTAAACACTATGTCAAAAAACTCCCCCGGCGAATGCCACGGCATCTTTGCCTATGACTCGAAAGCCCTCTGTCAAAATCCCTCATACTGGCTTGGGTATGAACGCTTTTAACAGAAAGAGGTGCACACGCACATACGAACACACAGTTCGCTAGCGCCTCGCGGTTCTAGCTGCATCTAGTTTCACAAAGGCACTTTGGGAAGAGTTCATAAACTGTCGTACATTGACTCGACGAAACTAAGCATTTTTATCTCACGCCACCCCCCTCCCCTAGAAACTCATTCATCAGCTACCCTCAGGTCGTTACTCTGCCCTGTCCTCCACATTCCCACAGGTTACAGAGAATGCACGAACAATACATAATTAATCAAAACCCTATGTCTTACATATATGTAAAGGCAAAAACCACGAAACCACGAAGGAAAGTGAAACGGAGTATTGCGAGGCCTTTCGACTCAATGTCCTTTACTCTGCTAAGTAAAGGACATTGAGTCGAAAGACCTCGCAGTACTCCTTCGTTACGCTTTCCTGCGTGGCTCTGCCTTCTTTTTATATATTGAACACGTTCCAGATTATCGTGATTCATTTATACAGCACGTATACTATATATGTGTACACACACACATATATGATATATATATATATATATATATATATATATATATATATATATATATATATATATATATATATATATATATATCTAACCCAACCCCCTTTTGACAAAACTACACAAATTGAAAACTCTTACCTGTTGACAGCGGGCGCCCTCTATCTGCAAACATGTCATTAGGCTATTGAGCTCACGTAAATACAAAAATATACAACTTATTACCCAAAGCAGATGAACATAAAATGGAACAGAATGATTAATAAGTCAGAGTGATAAAAATCCAAGTCTGCCCAACAAAGAAAACTATTAAGTTATCATTCCACTCTCCTGGCTTAGTCTAAGTAATCACTCCTAGACTCAAAATGTCAATTGTTACGTTGTATTAGTCAAGTTTAGAGAATCCCGTCTCTAGTATCATGGTATAGAGCCCATCTGTAATAAAGATATATTCGTTATATTTCTTATAACACAATTAAGTTAAACGTAGATACACTTCACACTTCTCTCTTTTCAAAGGCAACTGTTTCTAAGTCATTTAGAATATGTGCCATACCTTGAGATGGGTTTTTCTCCCGACACTTCCATTTCCGCGACCGTCTTTCCCTCAAGTGCCTTGATCGGTCAGACCTATGACATATGTACAAACGAATGTACATACCCACCACGCCTCAAAACCGGCTGTGGCAACAGTACGGACAGCCACCAGCTTAAAAATGCATACAAATCAGATTCCTTCATTCAAGAAGGCTATTTCTACAGCGCTATCTGTCTCCAAGCAAGAGCAGCTGATATAGTATGTAATTCACTAACACATCGATTCATACCTGCAAGATGGCTCGGCCACCTATGTCCTTTTTGCACTCCTGTCACACACCACATCAGTAACTAATGCACAATGTATCGATTTGCCATATGATTTAGGGCTACCTCCGTTGCTGGAGCCCTTTTGCCTCGCCGGTTGCACATAAGTTTAAGAACTCCTAGCGCACAAATTGTGATCAGTATAACACCTAACATAACCACTATTATTGGAATTGTGTAATGTTCATTGAAGAAAAACTCATCTTTGTCACTATCCTTCTGCGGCGGGATTGTAACAGTCTCCACTGTAGGCGGAATTCGAACCGCCTCATGGTTTCCATGTAAGTGTTTCATAAATACTTTTGTCGACGAGTTGTAGACACACCGACTAAGCACCATGAAGAAATCCGAGAGAACACGGCAGGAACCATCGAACAACTGGGATCCCTGTAGAACGAGTGAGTTGTTGTCCCCATTGCATACAGTAGAAATCTTGCATCTGGCACAGAAGACCATTGTCGTTGTCTCCGTCGATATTACTTGATATGGATCAGGGAATTCTCTAAAGTCACAGTGAGTCGGTAAATTCTGGTGAGCTAATTCTAGTTCGCAACCTGACAGGTCAATACGTCGAAGAGTGGATATCTTACTTTCACATACATATCCGTCATAAACTAACACTCATCCTACTTCATAGTCAACTGCCGAAGACTGGAATTCTTCACCTAATATATACATAATCTCTACCCCTGTCCAAACCACTACCGACCCCTTGAAAGAACTAGAAAATGGCCAGAATATATAGCTGTGAAACGGTTTTTTATCACTGACTGATATGTCAACAAGTAACCCCTTATCTGATAATTGTACCTTTAAAATACCATAGTATCTATAAAGTAAATCTCCCGTAAAAATAATATTTGATCCAAAGTTCCCAACGGCAACATTTCCCTTGTAATTTTCCCCCGTGAAGCTGCTACAACTGCTTCTACTTGGCTTTTAATCTCATTCAACAAAGATTCTGTTTCACTTTCAACGTTCAACAGTGTAGTGTGTATAGTGAAAAACGTAATTGTGACATCTAGGTCTTCCCGGACTCCTTTTACTGTCGTGTGTAATATGTTACTTGATTTCCTCAACTCATTAAATCCATTTTCTAATTTCTCATTCCTCCCTCTTAGAGAATTCAGGGCTTTACCATGTTCGGCGAGCTCCGCCTCTAATATCCCAACCTTCACCAAACTCGTTATTGCTACTCCAGCTATGGCTGCAGTAGCTACACCCCTGGCCGCCAACAGCTGTTCTGCCCTTTTCTGTTTCCTAGAAGGGTCCCTCCCCCCGACTGGCTTTGTCTCTGGGACCCAAGTGAGTGTTTCCGCGATCTTGCCTTGTACCCTGTTTGCAGTTATTTTTATTTCCGCTAGAAGACCTCCCAGTGATGCAGACAGATTTCTTGTAGTCTCAAGTTTGTTTAACGTGTTTACCAGTCCTTCAACTTTGCTACGCGATTCTTCGAGTTCCAATCTGGCTGAACCCAGGCTCTCGAACTCGATACTTATTGTGACTTTGTCAGATGACAACCATACTAGGTGATCTTCCTCAATAAGCACTCCAGGACCCAGACGTACTTTCGTCTTTGCGAGCGCCATCAACCCCAGGGCGATGATTAAGCAATATTTCAGCATCTGACAGAACAAGAAAAAAAGGAAAAAAAACCTGTCAGTTATCTAATTCTCTAGGACGACATTTACATCAAGTAATAATGAAAAAGAAAATAATCGACCTTCCTCATTACAAACGCACCCAAGAGAGGAAAAACATATACATAATCCAATATTATTCCCAAAAATGTAATATGTACCGTTACGGAATTTGCTACCGCAACAATCCCATCGACCAGAAACGACCGGAAAGAACCCCCTTACAAAGCACATCTCCGTGGAATGCCATAGTCAACAGAGAATAGTGCAAATCTCTGAGTAATCAACTCCAAAGGGAAAAATGAGCAACCCGGATTCATCACAGCATTATCAGCAAAAATCCACCTGTGAATACCTCAGGTGCTTCGAACCGCACTAAGATTTGTCTGGTCAGACTTGCAACGCCAGAAACCATTATGCCCCAAATATCCTACACACAGGAATTATCACATATTTATCATCACATTTCTCAGCTAAAACAAAAATTTGCCGTATTTCCAACAACTTCCCACGTAAAATATGAACCCCGAAATCTTACACCCCAAACGCCTCACATTTACGCATAATAAGAAAGAAAAAAAAACAGTAGAAGGGAATGAAAGAGAAAAAAAAACGTTAAAACATTTCACCACCAAATTGCAAAAATTAGACAGCAAGAAAAAAAAGAAAAGAAATGCAATTGCTCAACAATACATTAATCACCACAACCAATTCTGTTCAATTTTGAGATATGTGTTAACTGCGATCGACCTGTTTTTTCCTTTAAGACTACAAATCTGTTTCCAATTTTTTCCTCAATGACTTTAAAATGGCCTTCAAATTTAGGGCCTAATTTGTAGTTCAGTTCATTTCTCATGTTAAGTTTTAAAAATACCTTGTCTCCAACATTGATCTTGGGATCAGATGTTTTACTAATACTTTTCCGTACCATCTCTCTGGTTGTGGATTCAAGAGTATGGCTGAGACAAGCATGTCTCTCTCTCACTGTGGATACCAACGCCTCGATCGTATCCTCCCCATGATGAGGTATAGTTAGCAAATCAAATGTGCCTCGTGCTGGGCAACCAAAGCAAGCTTCAAATGGAGACATTTTAATGGAATCACTAGCCATAGTGTTAATACTATGTCTAACAACATTAACATATCTGTCCCAATTCTTATCATTACCACCTACAGTTTTCCTGAGAGCCTCGAGTACTTTCCTATTTGCTTGTTCACACAACCCATTAGCCTGCGGTCTGTATAAAATAATTGTTACTTTCTGTATCCCCATGACTTCCACTAAACATTCCAAAGTTTTGTTCACAAATTCTCTTCCATTGTCGGTCAATAGAACTTCGGGTGAGCCGTATCTACAAACGATACCATTGAAAAATGCTACGGCTACTTCTTCAGCCATTTTATGCTTAAGTGGGAAAATTTCTACTACCCTTGTAAGTTCATCTATTATTACAAACAAGTACTTGTTCGCATACCTAGACTCACAAAAATTTCCCAGGATATCCATATGTATTCTCTGAAACGGTCTACTCGGTATAGGATACAATCCTAATTTGCATGAAGTTATTCTTGCAGGCTTACATGCGTTGCACACTGCACAATCTCTCACAATATTTTCCACATCTTTCCCCCATGTTTTTCCAAATGTATTTAGCACGAACCTCATCATACATTTTTTCTATTCATAAGTGTGGACTACCGAACCTTTATGAACTAATATCCAAAACCGCTGGTATTATTGAAAAAGGAGATGTGCTTGGTGATAATAATGGCGGGGATTCTATCGCAGTTCACGGCGATAACAATTGTGGTAATGATATTATGGATGGGGATGTTGATACTAATATTGATGTTATTTCTGATACTAACAATGCTGGGGATGATACTGAGGGTGGTAATGTGTATGGGGTGGTGGAAAGGGGAGATACTTACCACAAATATAGAAGTGTTTTATCCGAGGATATTGTGTTATTACCTGGTTCAAAGACTATGGTAAAAGTCAAATTGAGGGAAGTGAGAAAACCTACGGATGTGTGTGTTATTGAAAATAGCGTGAGGCTTAGAGGGGTTATTAGCACGGCATCGGTGAACAGTGTATCCATGGATGGGACCACGTGGTTGGAGTTACTAAACTGTAATGATACAGTTAGGAGGTACCAGAGGAATACATAAATATTGGATTTCCAAGATTGAAGTCGTGATACTAGTTCAGTGGCTATTGTAGAGGGGAAACCTGAGTTTTCGGAGGGAGAAATGCAATCAAGGAAACGAATATTTAGAGAACATTTGGAAATCTGATCTGTGTCGTATCTCCTTTACTTTCACTGGTTCTCAATTTATATTTAATTTTCTTAACCAATAGATTACCTTCTAACTCCAAACCCGAAAAAGGCAACTTATAAAGTTTCCTGACTAATTCCCCTCTAAGAAACGCTTTCGCGTCTGCTAGAATCTCGTCTTAATCTTGCCTTTGCTCTATGAGAGATATATTTAATTGTATAGCCTCGCTAGTGACTTGCGCAACTTGGAACTCTTCCGTGTCGTAAAAACTTCTACTAAGAGCATCTGCAACTACGTTTAATTTGCCCTCTATATATTTGAGCTTTGCATCAAAATCTCTGATAGTCAAAAACCATCGAGCTCTTTTAGGCGACAAATCGGGTTTATTAAAAAGATCTAATAATGGCTTATGGTCTATAAGAACTTCTACTTTGTTCCCCATCGGTAACATTTTAAAATGAACCAAGCTCAACACTATTGCAAATGCTTCTTTATCTATGGTAGCCATTGATCTCTCGTTGCTGCCCTTTGTCCTGAACTTCCTGCTATAAAAGGCTATGGGATGGAATTTCCCATCAAACTTTTGCATAAGGCAATCACCTATACCTTCCTGGCTTGCATCAGTCACTAATGTAAAAGGTTTGCTAAAATCTGGAAACCTCAAAACAGAGGGATTCATTAGTGCGTCCTTGAGCTTTTGAAAATTCTCCGCCTGGGGTTCCTTCCATTGAAACTGAACGTCTTCCCGCAATACATCAGTTAGGGGAGCTGCTATATTAGAGAACCCTTTCACAAACCTCCTGAAGAAACCGGCGATACCCAGGAATGACTTAATCTCTTTCTTTGATCTGGGGGTGCGCAAATTCGCTATTGCTTTGACTTTATCGTCATTTTCTCTAACACCTTCCTTAGATATGACATGGCCTAGATATATGATTTGCTTTTTCAAAAACGAACACTTAGCTAGCTTAATTTTCAACCCCGCTAATCTAAGCCTCCTAAGTACTTCTGTAAGCACTTAAAGGTGTTGCATGATCGTGTCTGTTGCGACCAATATGTCATCCATATACACAAAAACATTTTTGCCCAATAACCCATGCAAAACTGTGTTCACCAACCTGGTAAAGGTCATCGGACTGCCTGATAAACCGAAAGGCATTCGCGTAAATTCATAGTGTCCCTTGGGCACTGAAAAAGCCGTATATTCCTTGCTATTTTCACTAAGAGGGACCTGCAATAAACCCTGTGCCAAATCAATTGAGCTATAAATATTATGTCCCTCGATTTCAACAAAAAGATCTGGTATGCACGCGACTGGATAGCGGTCAGGGATCGTCTTTTCATTTAAACGTCTAAAATTGACGCATACACAGACAGAACCGTCCTTCTTAAGCACCGCTAGCAAGGGAAAGTTGTAAGGAGACACGCTAGGTCTAATGATTCCTTATTCCTCCCATCTATTGACTTCTTTCTCTACCTGTTCTCTGATTTTGAAAGGTATGCAGTATGCAGGAAAATTAACAGGTTTTGTGCCATTCTCCAAATTTACCTTATGCTCTAACACAGTCAACCCCAATTTATCACCTTGTAAGGCTACCGTATCCCCAAATTCTGCTAAGAGCTCGCTTATCGCTTCAACATGTTCACTATAATCCGCATTAGCTAAATGTTCTCTAAATATTCGTTTCCTTGATTGCATTTCTCCCTCCGAAAACTCAGGTTTCCCCTCTACAATAGCCACTGAACTAGTATCACGACTTCAATCTTGGAAATCCAATATTTATGTATTCCTCTGGTACCTCCTAACTGTATCATTACAGTTTAGTAACTCCAACCACGTGGTCCCATCCATGGATACACTGTTCACCGATGCCGGGCTAATAACCCCTCTAAGCCTCACGCTATTTTCAATAACACACACATCCGTAGGTTTTCTCACTTCCCTCAATTTGACTTTTACCATAGTCTTTGAACCAGGTGATAACACAATATCCTCGGATAAAACACTTCTATATTTGTGGTAAGTATCTCCCCTTTCCACCACCCCATACACATTACCACCCTCATTATCATCCCCAGCATTGTTAGTATCAGAAATAACATCAATATTAGTATCAACATCCCCATCCATAATATCATTACCACAATTGTTATCGCCGTGAACTGCGATAGAATCCCCGCCATTATTATCACCAAGCACATCTCCTTTTTCAATAATCTCCATGTCCTCCATTCTAATCATGTCCTCATAAGGAAGAAAAATACCAGGTATTCTGACTGTTATCCCATTAACACCCGCATGGATCGAAATCTTGTGTCTCCTACATGCAGGAGGACCCAGCAAAAGTCTGTTGCCCAACGCAATTCCTTTCATTACCAAAAATGGTTCTATTAGTACACTGTCACCGAGAGTAAACTGTATTTGAACACAACTTAGGGTATTTAATTTATGGGCTTGCACATCACACACCGTCTCCGTTGAGGGTTGCAAAGGGTAATTGGAAAACATGGATTGATACAAATTATAGTCCATTAAATTTATAGACGCTCCTGAGTCTATAAATATCGGGATATCCACATCCCCTACTGTTCCATAAACTATAGGCCTGGGCTCTGGGGCGTCCCCCACGAAACCACAATGGCACGTACTAATCACCTGCACCCTTTTTGTTGATCCGCCTTCCAAAAATTTCACCGATCCCTTTGCCCTCTGGTTTGACCTCCTGGGAAGTCCTCACATTATAATTACCAGAACCTTGAGGTGTAGGCCTCGCATCTCTCCGTATCTGAGACGGACAAGATTGCCAATAGTGATCCGTACTCTTACACATTCCACAATATTTAACTCTTCACAATTTCTTTGGATGGCCTAGTTTATTGCAGTTGAAACAGCGCAACTGCTGTTGCCTTTGATCGATCGATCTTTTGTTATATTCAACTTTTGCACACAGATGGGAAGAAAATTCTGTGTCTCTTTGCACCCTATTTCCCGGGCCTGTCCCATTAAAAATTGTACTATCTACAGTGGGACATTTTGACATATGTTTCTCAATTTGGGCATAAAGTAATTCTTCGTCTGAAGAAGGTTCAATCTTTTCATCAAAGCTATTCACTATTGCATCCGGTACATCGTGCAAGAGCATAAAAAAATGGATCAGTTTATGTAAGTTTATCAAGTGAGACACTACTTCCTAAAACCCACCCCATTTAGATGTTTTCAATTTCCCTACCCAATCTGCCACTGAGTCAAAAAGTTTTGAACTATGTTCTACGAGGCTATTAGTGCCCTTCCATATTTTATAAAGACCCCTGAGGTCCCTCACCATATCTCCGTGTTCCTTTGAGCCATAAGCTGTTTTCAAAAATGCTTGCAAATCAGTCCAGGTACAACATTTTGCAAATTGGAAACTTCAGCAACAATGAGAGAGGTCGCCTTTATTGAAAACTAGCAAAACTTTCGCCTCTCTAAACGCCTCTCTATCATCCGATATACTTTTTGTGCTTAAATAATTATTCACACCTTCAATAAATATTTGCACTGGCTGAGATAACACACCATCTACAATTCCCCAGAACGGGCTCACGCCCGCACTCACGTTCGTTACGTGATGTAGCAGCGTTGCGGTACTCATAGCATCCGCCCTTTTCCTCTCTTTACGGAAGCTTTTATGTTCTATAAGATTCCCCGATCTCAATAATATGGATAATAAAAAACAAACGTGCACCGCGCCCAGTATATCATCCCACGAAAACAACAATAAAAATAGGGAGGGGATAGAAAAGGAAAAAAGGTGCAAAACACTCACTAAGCGATCCAACCCAGTGACACTCAGATTCTCGCCTCTCTCTCTCTTCTCTCTCTCTCTCTCTCTCTCTCTCTCTCTCTCTCAGGGTGTGACTCACAACAACCAAAAACCCTCGCTCATATCATTACAAAAACCCCCCAATGTCCGTCGAATTTCGAGAGACATCAAAACAAAAACACCCTTCGAGTAAATTTATCACATAAAAAAAAGAATAAAAAAAAAATAAAGGAGAAAAGAAAAAAGAAAACATAAAATCACGCTCACATCTTCATATGACTGGAAACCAAATTCGTATACGCATAGCAAATATGCGTAGCCTATTCACCACACTTGCGAAACACTTTAATATGTCAAAATTAAACTTTTTCCCCTCGCGGTTTTAAAACACTGGTTTTCATGAATCACTAACCGGCTAACACTGAGATGCAGAGAGATACCCAAGTAACCCGACACTTAGAACACCACACCAAACCATTGAATCAGCAAAAAGAACCCCAAGTTGCCTGTGACATGATTATAACCCCTTTTCCTACCAAAAAATATATGTCTAACCAGTCACCAGTCCCTTCGTTAGTGTATCTACAGCCTATAAAATGTATAAAAAGCTTGTTAAACCGCTGCCACCACTCTAACTCCCCCTCCCCCCTTTTGACAAAACTACACAAATTGAAAACCCTTAACTGTTGCACGGTGGCGGCGCCCCTCTGATCTGGCCAAACCCATGTCATTAGGCTATTGAGGGCTCCACGTAAATACAAAAAAACATATACAAATTATTACCCAATGGCAGATGAAACATTAAAAATGGAACAGAATGATTAATAATCAGAGTGATAAAAACAAATAAGTCTGCCCTACAAAGAAATAAAACTATTAATTTATCATTCCACTCTCCTGGCTTAGTCTAAGTAATCGTCCTAGACTCAAAATGTCAATTGTTACATTGTATTAGTCAAGTTTAGAGAATCCCGTCTCTAGTATCATGGTATAGAGCCCATCTGTAATAAAGATATATTCGTTACATTTCTTATAACACAATATTAAGTAAAGAGATACACTTCACACTTCTCAAAGGCAACTGTTTCTAAGTCATTTAAAATATGTGCCATACCTTGAGATGGGTTTTTCTCCCGACACTTGCCGTTCCCGCGACCGTCTTTCTTCCTATCACAAAGGAATGTGTCTTTCCCTCAAGTGCCTTGATCGGTCAGACCTATGACATACATACAAACGAATGTACATACCCACCATGCCTCAAAACCACCTGTGGCAACAGTACGGACAGCTACCAGCTTAAAAGCTCACATGCATCAGATTCCTTCATTCAAGAAGGCTGTTTCTACAGCACTCTCTGTCTCCAAGCAAGAGCAGCTGATATAGTATGTAATTCACTAACACATTGATTCATACCTGTAATATGTGTGAGAGAGAGAGAAAGAGAAAGAGAGAGAAACCTGGGCCGTCTTCCATTCACATTGTTTTTTGCACTGCACTTCTGCTCTCCTCCCGAATTCGGTCAAAAAGCTCCCGAAAGCGCCTTCCCCTTCTCACGCTCCCCCGAAGTATCTGGATCCGATTTG
>NC_087216.1:35997496-36014996 GCF_015104395.2 Macrobrachium nipponense
AGTCGCTGGGAATGGATCTGTCTGTTTGTCTATCTCTCTTTCCGTTTCCAAATGGGATCTACATACTAAAAATGATAATAATAATAATGATTAAAGATATTATTAGCACTATGAAGAACAGTCTTTCATTCCGGTACCCTTCATAATTTTCACGTTAAGCGTGGAAGTCTCATGAAGATGGTCCTCAGTACCGGGATAGTGGGTCGAATACAATCTCAGGTGGTATGAATCATGTATCACTTACAAACGATCATTTTACTGTGGTTAGACTTGCCTCCTTTTCGTATTCAGGTCTAGAAGTAATGTTTGTTCGGTGATGCTACTCAAGCTTCTCGTTCTGCTGAGTGATTTTTTTATTTGAAGAAGACTTTTCCTTTGGAGTAAGTTGTTCAACGTTAAACTTGAAATGCTTTCTTTAGGACAAACTGTTTCTTCCTGCAGTCGTTTGCTACTGTGCACAGACACTTTATTTTCTCTAGGACCATATGTTTATGCCCTTGGTCAAGTAGCACACTTGAGACTATCTGTCCATATGTTGATCAGTTCGCCCGTTATTGAAGCGAAATGGTAGTTCTTGAAGACTTACACAGGGTTATTACATGTCGCAGACCTACTCTAGTAAAAAGAAGAATATATATATCTATATATATATATATATATATAATATATATATATATATATATATATATATATATATATATTATATATATATATATATATATGTATATATATGTGTGTGTGTGTATAACTGAATCACGAAAGTTTGGAACGTGATAAATCCATAAGTAAAGGTATAAGCCACGAAGGAAAAATAAACAACGGAGTGTCTGCAAGATCTTTCGACACAACGTCCTTTACTCGGCAGATAACTGACTTACATGAGGAATTGACAGCACAGGAAAGGTCGTATAACTGACAGATAGGGATTATAAGGAGATTAGTACTTAGAATCCGGCACACCTGGAGAATGAGTAACCTTTCCAAACAAGCATAAACATGGGTACAATTTAAAAAAAATATAAAAAAGATTAAGTCAATCTGCTCAGACACAGGGACAAGACAATTAAAGGATTATATAGGGCGACAGCTATTCAGATCTTTGGTAAACAAAAACTTATTCACAATACATAAACATACATATACAACGAAGATATCTCTAAGGCAACTAATTTGTATTTAAGTCTGTAATTATATCTTTGAGGTCATTCTTAAACATGCTACAAATACAAGGGTCTAAATGACACAGGCCACAACTAATATTAAAATTACAATGGGAAGTAAGTTGTATTATGGCAGATTCTAAAGGATTTCGTGGTAAGACATCTTTTGACCTTGCAATTACTGATCTACCAATCCAATTTATTAAGTGGTTGTTTTCACTTATATGAATGAATATTGCATGAATGAATATTGCATTAGATGTTTGCCCAGTTTTTACAGAACATTTATGCTGGTTTAATCTTACTTCTAAGCCCTTGCTTGACTGTCCGAGATAAAAAGAGGGGCAGTCCATACACAGAATTTTATATCTTATGTTGTTGCTTTCCCTGGGGCCATTTTTTATTAACATTCCTTTTAGTGTGTTATTATAGGAAAAAACAAGGTTGACCTTAAAGGCTTTTAACAATGATTTAATGGTTTCAAATCCGTTAAAATAAGGCAAACTGAGAATGTTCTTAGAATTTTCTTTCTCCGTGTTACTTACACTATAAAACTTTTTGTGAGCTTTATTATAACAAATATCTAATATATGTGAAGGATAACATAAATCTTTCCCTATTTTTCTTATGTATTCAATTTCTTAATCCAAATATTGGGAACTAACATAGAAGAAAAAATTGATATTTTGATGTTAAGATGGTGGCCTGAATAGAAATGAACTTAAGTTAAGTTGTTGGTTGGTTTCCTATAAATACTGATTTACATTGAAATGGTTCTCTATGTATCAAAACATCTAAGAAAGGGAGACAATTGTCTTTTTCCAATTCTAGAGTAAACTTAATCGATGGTGCCTGGTTATTTAATTTAGAGAGTAAATCATTTACATCAATACCAGCAGGCAGAACAGCTAAAATATCATCAACATATCTATACCACTTTACAGGAATATAAATGATATTAGGTAATAGCGTTTTTCAAAAATTCCATGTATCATTATATATATATATATATATATATATATATATATATATATATATATATATATATATATATATATCTGTGTGTGTGTGTGTGTAATAAAATGTTGGTTACTGAAATTGAACAGGCATTGAAGGAAATTTTTTCTAATTTGTTTTTTACTTAAATTTCATAATCAGTCAATCAATCAATGCAACCCTTCCAGCATTCTTCTTCTTCTTCTTCTTCTTCTTCTTCTTCTTCTTCTTATTATTATTATTATTATTATTATTATTATTATTATTATTATTATTCAGCAGATGAAACCTATTCATATGAAAGAAGCCCACAGGGGCCATTGACTTGAAGTTCAAGCTTTCAAAGAATATGACGTTTATTAGGAAGAAGTAAGAGGAAGTAAAATGAAATACAGAAAAGAAATCGCAATTATAAAAAAAGAAAATTAATAAATAGATAAAAGGTATGAAAAGGAAAGAATAGGACAGAAATTCATTGCATTTTCGCTTGAACTTTTGAAGTTCCAGCTGCACGACATCCTCTGGGAGGCTGTTCCACCTTCCAACGGTGTGAAAAATAAAGGACCTCTGGAAGTGAGCAATTCGACAGAGAAGCTCATTTACTCAGTGACGGGTTAAAGGAACTGGACATTATTCCTTGCTTTAGAGAGATTAACATGACAAGACGAAGGTTTGCCACCAAAATTGGCTAGTTGGCGACGAGATACTAAACCAAACTAAAGAGGCCAAAAAATGTGAATCAGTTTTTAAACTGGGTGAGGTGGATGAATCCGGTTGGTGGATCTGGAAAGTGATTGCAGTCAAAAGGAAAAGAGCGGGACAGACCCAGTGGCAATTTTTTTCTGGGCATTAAGGATATGGGAACACCTTGATATGAAATTTAAGGCTTTTGTGTATTACACTATATTTCCAATGTTCACAAAATGATACTTTGTCAGAGGCTGAAGTATGATTTGTTATTATGTAGAATATTTTCCTAATGACTTATGTATATATCGAACACCTTGATACGAAATTTTCTGCTTTTGTGGGGGTATTACACTATATTTCCAATGTCCACAAGATGATACTTTGTCAGAGGCTGAACTATGAATGATTATTATAAAGAATATTTTCCTAATGACCCATGTATTGCTACATCTCGGAAATAATTAAGAAAGATAATTGTATGAATATCTCGGGTGAATTCCACGGCGTATTTTCTTCATTATCTTGTTTATCATAACATTATATATGCAGTTGTATGATCAAGTGTTCATATGTTCATTTTATCCATCTATTCCAGCTATGCCGTGGCCGACGCCGCCCACCGGGGCGTGTGGGAGCGGAATAGCGACCAGATCGTCGTGGTGACGGGGGAGAGCGGCTCGGGGAAAACCGAGGCGGCCAAACTGGTGCTCCAATACCTGGCCGCCATCACGCCCCGCGCTCCCAACCAGGCTAATGAACGCCTCCTGCAGTCCAACCCCGTCCTCGAAGGTAAGTATCACTTGTCGTTTCCAGGAATATTATTTCCAGGAACATTATCTCTCGTTTCATGAGGCTGCGTTTTGCGTTGGTCTTTGCTTTCAGGGCGCCATGAATGCTCGGGAACTCATCTCGTGACTTCGGTAGATATAGAGATCATTCTCATTCTTGTGATTTCTTCTGTCAAATTTAATACCACACAGGTTTTCTGGAAGTTTTACTGCATTTAATACCAAGTTTTCTAGATTTCTAGAAGTTTCACTAGATTTAATACCAACAAGTTTTCTAGATTTTTAGAAGTTTTACTAGATTTAATACAACAAGTTTTCTAGATTTATAGAAGTTTTACTAGATTTAATACAGCACAAGTTTTCCAGATTTCTAGAAGTTTTACTAGATTTATTACAGCACAGTTTTCTTGATTTCTAAAAGTTTTACGAGATTTTATACCACACAAGTATTCTAGATTCCTAAAAGTTTTACTAGATATAATACCACACAAGTTTTCTAGATTTCTAGAAGTTTTACTAGATTTAATACCACACAAGTTTTCTAGATTTCTATAAATTTACTAAATTTAATACTACACAATTATTCTAGATTTCTAGAAGTTTCACTAGACTTAATACCACTCAAATTGTCTAGATTTCTAGCATTTTTAATAAATTTAATACCACACTAGTATTCTAGATTTCTACAAGTTTTACTAGATTTAATTCCACACTAGTATTCTAGATTTCTCGAAGTTTTACTAGATTTAATAGCACACAAGTATTGTATATTTCTAGAAGTTTTACTAGATTTATTACAGCACAAGTTTTCTAGATTTCTATAATTTTACTAGATTTAATACTACACAATTATTCTAGATTTCTAGAAGTTTCACTAGACTTAATACCACTCAAATTGTCTAGATTTCCAGCAGTTTTAATAGATTTAATGCCACACAAGTTTTCTAGATTTCTAGAAGTTTTACTAGATTTAATTCCACACTAGTATTCTAGATTTCTAGAAGTTTTACTAGATTTAATATCACACAAGCTTTATATCCTCAATGCACAGGTCAGAGATCGTTTCCTTCCTTCCTCCCTTCCACTGCGGAATTCAGGATTCTTCTCCTACATCCGATTTCCCGGACTATTAATCGCTTATTTTCTGCCGGTCTGGGTCAGGTAGGGTGATCAGGTCGTTCGTTCCATTGTTCAGCACAGGACGCTAGGTCGCTTCAGGTCAATCAGAGGGTCATGGTCCATTGTCATTATTTGGTCTGATTTTCCTGAAAGGAAGTGGGAAGTGGTAGTTTTAGAAAAGGACATCCTTCCATTGGTGCCTATGTGTTACATTTTCGTAAGACATGAGGTTACAGACCTCACGCCTTCTTGGGAGATCATGTTTATTTATCTAGCACTGGTATTCTCTTCACCTCACAGTCTTTTCCCTACAAAAAGAAACGTTCGTGTATTTGCCATTACTTGTAAACAAGATATTTTTATTTCTATTGTTATTGGTGTTTTATTATTATCAATAGCAATATGAATATTATGAGTAGCTTATTGGAATTATGAATATTTTGTTATTGAAAAAGAAACCCACAAAATTACTGTGTATAACGCGTTTACTTACAAGTATTTAAATTTTATTTTACTCAACACCCGAGTACTTACAGGCCCTATCTGTGGCCGTTTTTCAAGAGATGTGTAGGTTGTCAGGCCATCTCTTGAAAAAGGGCCACAGATAGGGCCTAAAAATACTCGAGTCTTGAGTAAAATAAAATGTAAGTACTTATACGTAAACACGTTATACATAGTAATTTTGTGGGCTTCTTTTTCAATCTTCAGAAGAAAACTGAAAGATGTTTTGTTTGGTTCATTATTGTTATTATTAGCGAGCTGGAATTGTTATTATTATTATTGCCATATTGAACAATTAGTAATATTGTCTTCATTACCGCTGATTGACTATACTAGTGGTCCCCATACTATCAAAACGACGGCAGTGTAAGACAAGGTCAAAAAGGCAGGTCCTGGCAATAGCGACGTTAAGTATTTTTTTTTTTCCCGAAATTTGTCCCAAGTCTCCTTCATTGTCCGGAGGCTGTCCCTGGCCCAACAACAAGTCTCAACGTAAAGCCTATAATCCCCTTTGTTGATACACGTTGCTGTGTATTTCACGGAGCAATAAGGAACTTCACCAGACTGCCGGATAAAGAATCTAATTCTCACTGAGTTGTGCCGTTCTCTTGCCAAATTCGGTTTCCGCATTGAAGGACGCACAAATGCAGAGCAAGAATGAGGACTGCGGTTCAGCTCTGAAGGACTCTGCTGCTGCCGCTGCGGTTACACTTTACACTCTCATTCTATCTGCCTGATTGTTTTTCCTCTTCTTCTCCTCTGCCATTTGATTTGCCCATCTCGGGTTACCGCTTTAATTTTTTTTTTCTTTTAATGGTGCTCTTGATGAACATAAAGAAGATTATTGTAAAGTAGAATATCTGTTCAGAAAGGGGACCAGAAACCTGCATGGCCCTGTTAATAGGTTTTTGCCATTACCGTTTTGTAAGATGGCCCTCTATTTCTCTCGCGCTATATGCACATACACGCAAATATCACACAGACATACACACACACACAAACACACATGCAGATGCTTGGATTGTTTCATCTCTGTCTCCCATTCTGTCTTTTTGGGCAATAATGTGAATCTATCTCTGGTGCTGCAAAGCCATTTGTGCTGATATTTACATATTAGCCCTAATATTGGTCTCCTCCCGTCTCGAAGTCATTTGCTTTGGAACTGAAAGGTTGGTGTCTTGGTGTCTCTGTGCTCGGAATCCATTTGCTTTCCTGCTGTTACACTAATAACTAAGTATTACGACTGTCGCACACGGAACGCTATGTCGTGCTTTTTAGTTTTCTGTAAAAGAAAACTATGGTGCCGGCTTTATCTGTCCGTCCGCCATCAGATATTGAAAACTTCTGAGGCTAGAGGGCTGCAAATTGGTATGTTGATCATCCACCTTCCAGGCATCAAACTGACCAAACTGTAGCCCTCTAGCCTCGGTAGTTTTTATTTTATTTAAGGTTAAAAGTTAGCCATGATCATGCGTCTGGCTGAAAATTTTATGGGCTGCGACTGAGAGTTTTATGGGCCGTGGCTGACAGTTTCATACAGCATTATGCGCTGTACAAAAAACTCGATTACGACGAAGAAACTTTGGCGTTTTTTTACTTGTTTTTCGTTATGGTTAAAAGATCCACAGTAGAATATACAGATGTATATTTGTAGCTATGAAAACAGTAGATTTTTATTGTTTTCCAATAATACGCTTCCTCAGCTGAAGAGGGATGTTGGGAAATATGCGAAAGCTCCTGTTCCAATTCCAAACATACATACGGGTCAACAACTGTGGATCTTTTAACCAGATTATTTCTTATGGCGACAAATGCTCGGAAAAGTCTTCTGTGGTGTAAGTCTTCCTCTCTGTTGATGCACTGCAGAGGCTGTGGGGGCAGGGCTGTCAGTTAAATTAATGCCGTGGCGCCAATTTATAATGAAATATCAGATATACAAATTACTCCTTCAGGAACCGACTTCATTGGTGTTGTTCAGGCTAGCTACTCAGTTTCGCTCAGTCCTTGAAGAGTTTGTGTTTATATTTTGTCTATAGAAAGTTATGAAATATTGTATGTAGGATTTACTGTCTCCAGTGATGAATATTCAGTTATGTATAACGTTATTGTGTTTTTCAAAGTTTCAGCTTTTATATCTCGACCAGTTGTCGATTATAGGTAGAGAAGATATATCAGTGAGGTAAGGTCATTTTTTAACAGCAGAATGATTGAAGTTTCTTCTCTATTCCTGCTTTATTGCAGGTATGTGGGCAGAATTGTGCCATGTAAGAATGAATGTACTTAATTAAATTCTTAACAGGTGCAAATTTCTTTCATTCACGTGGAGGCAATTCAGAGATAGATGGAATTTCTCATTATATGGGAGCCACTCCACCGAAATGTAGTCCTTAGCTTTAAACCACAGTGTTTTAATGGGCGTTTTACACTTGAGATATGTATGTATATATCTATATATATATATATATATATATATATATATATATCTATATATATATATGTGTGTGTGTGTGTGTGTGTGTGTGTGTGTGTGTGTACATACATACATACATACATACATGCACACACACAGAAAGAGAGAGTTCGGGTAAAAGTTTTGTCGAAGATGTTGCATAACCTCTTCCTTGTGAAGCCATATTGATCTTCGAGTGAAGTAAGATACAAGGCCGTCGTCAACTGGGTAAACCTGGCGCTCGTTCGTACGCACACCCGCACGCGCGCACATTGCAACATTCGGGGCTTCCTTCCCGTAAGCAGTCCAGGAGCCCTTCATCTGTCCATCCATTCATCTGTCAATCGAATGTTCTGTCCGTCCTTGGATCCTCCCGTCTCTCGGTTGATTCTTGTGTTTTTTGTTGTTGCCAATAAGCACCTGTTCAGCTTCTGTTCCCATGGGTCGCCTATCCAATAATCATTTCTGCCTCTCCAGTCAGGTCTTGTATCTGTCCATAAGTTTTAGGCCCAACGGTCCATTTATGTTCACATGCTTTACCAGAAGATTAACGTTGAACCCTCCCTAGATTAGTTATCTGTTCAATCCTGTCTACTGTTCATATTTATTGCCTGGCTAGTTCTTCTGTCTTTCTGTCCCTTCAGGAGTTTTTTTTTTTTTTTTCTCCAGCTCATCCTTCCGTTCTGTCAACTGGTGATTTCTTGTCTCCGTTCTTGCCTAAGGCATTCATATAATTTGAGAGAGAAATATTGTTTGCATTACTGTTATTTTTGTAATTAATATATTCGGCTGTCGATGTATTCAGAAGCGTTTAATGATTCATGATCCCTTTTTAAACATATTTGTAAGAGGCAGATACTTAGCAACGGCAAAGATTTTATTAGCAATTCATTTTCTCTAATGTTAAGCAATATTATTTCCAACTAAATGAATGTACGTTGTGGTTTCACTCAAAGATGCATTTTTTTTCCCCATGATCATTTCCAGCTACCTTCAAGATAGCGACGTATTCTGCAAAGTTAATATGTAATTTTATATTTCCTCGTGTTTTAGGTATCATTTTCTCTTTTGCATTTCCATATTCTGCATTGAGTGTCGATCGATTCCAGATATATCAGTTGAGCTGTTCAGTCTTACAAGAAACATTTTTACAAAGATTTTCAGTGGAATATTAGTTTAATTCTGTTTTTGTTTTTTCAAGGTTTCTATTTTGTTTTTTTCCAGGTTTCTATTTTGTTTTTTTCCAGGTTTCTATTTTGTTTTTTTCCAGGTTTCTATTTTGTTCTTTTCCAGGTTTCTATTTTGTTTTTCCAAGTTTCTGTTTTTTTCAGGTTTCAATTTTTTTCCATGTTTTTATTTTGTTTTTTTCCAGGTTTCTATTTTGTTTTTTTCCATGTTTCTATTTTGTTTTTTTTATGTTTCTATTTTGTTTTTTTCCAGGTTTCTATTTTGTTTTTTTCCAGGTTTCTATTTTGTTTTTTCCACCAGGATTCTATTTTTGTTTTTTCAGGTTTCTATTAGTCTTTTCATGTTTCTATTTTGTTTTTTTCCAGGTTTCTATTTTGTTTTTTTCCAGGTTTCTATTTTGTTTTTTCCAGGATTCTATTTTGTTTTTTTCAGGTTTCTATTTAGTCTTTTTCCATGTTTCTATTTTGTTTTTTTCCAGGTTTCTATTTTGTCTTTTTCCAGGTTTCTATTTTGTTTTTTTCCAGGTTTCTATTTTGTTTTTTTCCAGGTTTCTATTTTATCTTTTTCCAGGTTTCTATTTGTTTTTTTTCCAGGTTTCAATTTTGTTTTTTTCCAGGTTTCTATTTTGTTTTTTCCAGGTTTCTATTTTGTTTTTTTCCATATTTCTATTTTGTTTTTTTCCATGTTCCTATTTTGTTTTTTTCCAGGTTTCTATTGTTTTTTCCAGGTTTCTATTTTGTTTTTTTTCCATGTTTCTATTTTTTTCCAGGTTTCTATTTTGTTTTTTTTCCAGGTTTCTATTTTGTGTTTTTTCCATGTTTCTATTTTTTTCCAGGTTTCTATTTTGTTTTTTTTCCATGTTTCTATTTTGTGTTTTTTCCATGTTTCTATTTTGTTTTTTTCAGGTTTCTATTGCGTTTTTTCCAGGTTTCTATTTTGTTTTTTTCCAGGATTCTATTTTGTTTTTTCCAGGTTTCTATTTTTTTCCATGTTTCTATTTTGTTTTTTTCTAGGTTTCTATTTTGTTTTTTCCATGTTTCTATTTTGTCTTTTTTCCTGGTTTCTATTTTGTCTTTTTTCCAGGTTTCTATTTTGTTTTTTCCAGGTTTCTATTTTGTTTTTTTTCAGGTTTCTATTTAGCCTTTTTCCATTTTTCTATTTTGTTTTTTTCCAGGTTTCTATTTTGTCTTTTTTCCAGGTTTTTAAACTGCCCGGTTGGGCAACCGGTATCTATAAAGATATCGCAAGTCTATGAATTTGGTTTTGACCTTTCAGTTGTCGCTCTAGCTTTTGTTTAATATTCTGACTGTGTGTTCATTTACCTGTTTACTTTACATGCTAGTTCACTCCCTCGTTCTTTGTGCGCTCTTGATTATATAAACGAGAAATCAAAATAAAAAGTCATTCGCACCAGTCCTGTGAGAGCTCAGTGGTCTCGTAAAACTATTTTAATAATAATAATAATAATAATAATAATAATAATAATAATAATAATACCACCCAGTCGAATTGGAGGACTGTGATAGAGCAAAAAAAAATTAATAATAATAATAACATTACCAGTTTGAAGTAAATTCGGTCTATATGGAGTTTATACAGTATCTTAATAATTCTAATAATGATAGTAATAGGAGTAGTAGTAGTAGCAGCAGAAGTAGTAAAAGGTCTTTGTAAAAACTTAGGATGACATATTTTTTCGCTCCTATGAATGTGCTGCGTAGGCATCTCTCTCTCTCTCTCTCTCTCTCTCTCTCTCTCTCTCTCTCTCTCTCTCTCTCTCTCTCCTCGTTGTAGTTTCATCGTCAATTAATTCTTTTCATATATTTATATATACTATATGTGTATATATATATATATATATATATATATATATATATATATATATATATATGTATGTATGTATATGTATGTATGTATGTATGAATAATTATCACATCACCGCGATTCATATTAATTATTCGAGCTAAAATGCCCTTTGATATCTAATTCGCTCTACCTCGGAATTGATATATTTTTTCACATATTGTAACCGAAGAAGGAATATTTTATTTGATAATAATTTCTTTCCTCTCGTGGGATCGAACTACCGCTCAGCGGACAGGGACGAAATCAAGACGGCAGTGATGTTATCGATTCGGCTAACAAGAGAGATTTTGTCCCTGTCCGCTGGACGATGGTTCGATCCCACGAGAGGACGAAGTTATTATCAACTGAAAAATTCCCATTCGGTTTACATATATGAAAATATATCAATTCCGAGGTAGAGAGAATTAGATATTAAAGGACATTTTGTACTCGAATAATAATATGGTGGTATGATGGTGTGTGTGTGTGTGTGTGTGTGTTACATATGTTGAGTGGAAATTAGTGTTTTGAAGTCGTGGAGGGAGAGGTCTTTGAAGCAAGAAGATGAAAAGTGTTACTTATAACGTGGCACAGTTCCCTGACTGTGACGTCAGCGATCGATAGGCGTAATTCTACGTACATGAGACTTTGTTGTTCGAAATGGATCGTAGTAAAAGATAATTTTATATTTTACGTTTTCTTATTTCTTTTCGGAAAATATGATAGCTTCAGTAGAATATGTTCTGGTGACAGGATTTAAGTTTCCTTTTTCATTCTTGTGAGGCAGTATATATATATATTATATATATATATATATATATATTATATATATATATATATATAATATATATATATATATATATATATATATATATATATATATATATATATATATATATATATATATATATATATATATATATATATATATATATATTAGCTTCTGTACCCAGCGTTGCTAAGGATAAAAAGGGGGTACGAAAAAGAGGGCTTTACATACCCCTTAGAAACGGCCCTCGAATTTCCGGATTTGGCTAAAATCTTTCCTGGGCCGATGGGGGGGGGGAGGAACGTCTATGGTAAAAATTTGGTAGCCATAGCTTTCATAGTCTGGGCGTGCATAACCAACAGACAAAAAGAAATTGCCTTGTATATATATATATATATATATATAATATATATATATATATATATATATATATATATATGAGTTTAGTGGTCCTAATATGAGATCCTTGTCACCTGAGTACTATACATCCCCTGTAGTACTCTCGTTTGTATGAATTTCTTTGTCTGCTTGCATGTTGGTCTGTGTGTGTGTGTCACTGGATATCTTAGAACTCCACTTCTCCGGCGGGATAAATCCTTTTTTATTGTTGCTTTTCGCTGCAGTTTATAGTTTCACCGTGTTGAGGAGTAACAGTGACTATGGCGATCGCTCTCACCCCGAAAATTGAAATTAGCCGAAGCTTTCCTGTGATGCAGGCAAGCAAGAGTCAAATCTACTTTGCCTGGATCTTATCGCTCTGCCTCAAGGAGCCGAACTTGGGATTGTTATGGACACGGCACCAATTGCCCAATTGTGATTCGATTTTTATGGCATATGTCTTGTTTAAAACGACGTGGTCGATAGAATCTTAGCTATTGCGTTTTGTCTTCCTTTCTTCATAGATAATTTATTCCTCTTATCTAGACCAGTCTTGAGAGACATATTAAAAAAGAAGAGAAAAGCACTTTCGCTCAATAGAAACTGAGGATAGTTTCAAGAGGAATTTTCAAATGGGTTCTGGACCTTCGAAATAGGAGGTGGGTGTTGTGCCTTTTTCAAGAGAGTGGCTCAGATTTAATTTTAGAAATAATCCTCCTGCGATTCCGGAGTGAGCCTTGGGTCCCTAGTCCAGCAGAGGTGTCCTATTCCAATGGATCCCAGGGATGCATGGAAGCCTCAGATCTGCAGAAGGGGTTTCTTTCTAGGTACTACCCAGGTTTAACTGAGGGACACTTGGAGTTTCATGCACAAACCAAAGGGAAAGCGATGATGTTCTGTTGCTTCACTCAAATCCGGAAGGGTTAGTCCTGTTCTGTATAATGCATTTAAATTTAACGCCGCTTAGTTGAAGAAAATTTCATTAATACAACTCTGCAAATGCAGTACGATTCAGTGCACCGTCATTTATTGCCATTCTGTTTAAAACAGCTGGATTCAGTGCAGGTTTAGTGCAACCTTGTAACACCTTCATTTAACGCCGATCAATTTAATCCGTTGGGTAATTTCATAAAACTCGACGTAATGCGAAGCAGTGTAATTCAATTTCGATTTATTACTGCTTGATTAAATGCATCTCCAGCGCAGTTTGATACAGTGCACTTCAGTTTAACAGTTTCATCTAATGCATCTCCAGTGCAGTTTGAAACAGTGCACTTCAGTTTAACAGTCTGATCTAATGCTGCTCTATTTAACACCATTGATTAAATTTTATGTTGGTGAACAGGTGATTTAAGACCGCATGAGAATCACTTCTCGAGTATGCTTTTAACTTAGCTCTTTGGTCAAAAGCTAATCGCGTTTCTCCGAGGTTACGTTAACTTTTTTTTTTTTTTTTTTTTTTTTTTTTAATCGCGCACTGCTTTTTTTTTTTTTTTTTTTTTTTTTTGTTTTTTTTTTAATCGCGCACTGCAGTATGATGCAGGTCTCAGACCAGAGCGTCCTCCATCTCTCTTTTTCCTCTGTGGCCGAAAGCCTTGAAATGAATTTTAGACATCTGAAATCGTGGATGAAGAATTGACAAAGTTTAGCACGGTTGGGAGTGAAAGCTTTTCGAGATTTACAGTTAGCTGGACCACCTTCCACCATTCCACGCCACCCCCCCCCCCCCCCCCCCCAACACACAGTCTCTCTCTCTCTCTCTCTCTCTCTCTCTCTCTCTCTCTCTCTCTCTCGCTGTGGTTTTTAAATGGGTTTTCATAGATGCTTGTTTTTTTCATTCCTTCTTTTAGTCCTTTCAAGTGAGAGATCGCTCCGTGAATGCTTTGTTTGGTGGTGTGCTGGAAGTCAAAGTAATGCCAACAGGATGGTTTGGAGACTTTAACTGTGTTCGCCAATGCTCACCAGTTATGTCTGTATATATATATATATATATATATATATATATATATATATTATATATGTATATATATATATATATGTGTGTGTGTGTCTATGATATGTGTATTTCTAGAGTACATATTTGCTCAGTAGTAGAAAAATTCATCTAATTAATTAGAAGTTTCTTAAAGTCCTTGTATGATTCACCTTAGGAAGTAGCCTATTCTCTGAGGAATAATACCACTCGGGGACATAACGTGATATTGAGGAACTATCTGAGTCCCATTGGCGGTGTAATTTGAACTATTAATAAATTTCTAAGCGAAGTTGCTTAACAGTTCGTATGTTTGTGCTTATGCCGCCCTGCGTGCATAAGGACTGACACGTGGGCGCACATTTGTATATGTGTATGGGTTGAGGTTAGTACAATCAAGTTATATTTAGCCAAGGTCGTTCAGATATACAGTATATAAAGGACCTTGTATTCAGCTAAACACCAAATTCCTTATGTGAGTGGAAGTAGACATGTGAATATGGACCCCCATACATATGTGCGGGCAGTGTGCGTGCTTTTTGGATGAAGGGAACAAAAGTCGTCCTTTCCTCTTAAAGTTTTGTGTGGTATTGTCGTTCAAGATTGCTACTTAAGCAATTTGTGATCACAGTATGACCGGTAGGGACCCCGTTTTCTTTTGTGATGGGGGACTATGGAGTTTTTCCATGAAGGTTTGCTGATGCGACTGGTTTGAGAAATGAAGGAAGGGGAGAGAGAGAGAGAGAGAGAGAGAGAGAGAGAGAGAGAGAGAGAGAGAGAGAGAGAGTCTGTCCGTCTATAAGTGAATGTTTATGATTTTTCATATATTTCTTTAACAAATGGGGAGAGTAAAAGATATAGGTGTGTATGTATATATACATATATATATGTATATATACATATATTATATATATATAAATATAAATATATATATAGTATATATATATATATATATATATATATATATATATATATATATACACACACACGTAAATTTTGACATATGCATTTGAATAAATGTATTTGTTTTACCCTTTGAGCAGGTTAATGATATTGTTGTCTCTTTAGGCTTTTTTTCCTGGGGATATGTATATATATATATATATATATATATATATATATATATATATATATATATATATATATATATATATGTGCGTGTGTGTGTGTGTGTGTGTATGTGTTGTGTGTGTATGTGTGTGTGTGTGTGTGTAATTATCATCACATTAACATGGTCTCCATAATTAATAGCCATAGTACTTAGTACTACTTATACTAACAAGAAGGATCAAATAAAAAGGACACAAATTAAACACGTTCATAAACTCTCAGATATAAGTGGAAAGACAAAAGAAACGAACAGAAACATAGCCTAAAATAAAAAACACCAAATAAATTAAAACGTGCTAAAATCTACGGTCAAAATAGAGCCTTGTTTCACCAACGAAAATTTAAATAAATACACTATATTTTATTAGAAATGAGTTTTCTTTATTGTTTAGTATATATATTATTTATTTTTACATTTTCATTCTAATAAATAAAATCATAAATACTACCTAAAATTCCTGTATCTTTAACGCCACAAATACCTTTTTCAGATCTGTTTAGGCTCTCCCATAGACCTTTCCTACTCCCCACCCCTTTCTAAGTCATGGACGAAGAACATATATATATATTTATATATATATACTGGTAGATTTCACAGTATTCGTATATATGCTAAAGGGTCTGTACGGACAAATCTATTACCTTCCTTAAAATTTAAACATTTTACATATATATATGTATTTTATGTGTGTATATTACACACACACATTATATATATATATATATATATATATATATATATATATATATATATATATATATATATATATATATATATATATATATATATATATATATATATATAAGAGAGAGAGAGAGAGAAGAGAGAGAGAGAGCTATAACTTTTATCCTGAAAGCTCGTTGGTCATAACTTCACTTGAGTGAAGGTCCCTTTGCATCTTATCTGAGAACGAAATAGACAGGAGGAGAGATAGAGTGATGGATTATCATGTTTACATCAGCAACATAAATTACTATCTAAAGCGCATGCAAACGTATATGTTATCTTTTCTAATGCATAAAGACAGTTCCATTTTTGCCTTTGTTGTTTAATTTAATATTTATAAAGTTATTGAAATTTGAATACAGAGTAGTTTGTAGTTCGATAACTCCTACCCATTTGAGAATGACATTCTTATTGTTTATAGTCATATTCGTGAATTTAAATAACTTCGTATCGCTTTAGCAACCATACACACGCCATAGCTATTATGGGTAAACCAAGAGGTTAAACCCACTACTTGAGTTACTGTACATCTCTTTCCTCAAGAAGAAAACGAGAAGAAATAGCTTCCTTGTTCAAGAAATGTATTGAATGGATGACTTTCAATTTCTTTTTAAATATAACTAGAATCTGGTGCTTCCGCACTAACATCAAAGAACCCTTATAAGTGCAATGTACATTATGCAGTGATTTTGGCGCAATGGGAAACATTAAGTTTGACCAAAACTTAGGTAAGTTTCCTCTACGAACTCCGTTTTGTTTTCTTTTTGCCGCATTACGAGTGCAAAGTGTTTGAATTTACGTAAAAAAAAAAAATGGGTAGAATTGCTTCGTGGAAAAAAACCAGAACAACCACTGAAAGAGGATTTATTGATAAAAAAGAAACCATAGAAGAGCGTACAAATTATGGAAGCGTATCTGAACTCCACAGGCTTGGGAAGAACGAACATGTCGATCCAGTTGCTGAAGCTGTATGATATTGATGTGAAATCCTTACATGATTTTTTCTCGTCGTTCAGTTCTCTGAACATTCCTTCCCTTTCGTGTTTCTCTCCGTGTATTTTTTTCCGTATTTTCTGCGTCTTGATCATCCATCTTCTCTCCCACTCAATTTTTCCCAGTTTCTCTTATCTCATTCCACCCAGCCATTACAGTCATTAATGACAAATTTATCATTACCGTTATGGCCAGTTTAAACGACTTTTGCCTCAGGTGCTTGCCCTGCGCAGACCTTTTTTACATACTGATGACCTGGTGGTAAGTGTGTTGGCAGCTCCAAGGTTGGCAGGCCTGCATGAGACTCAAGTTGGCGGGTCTGTGCGGCGAGTTTCACAGGTGAATCATGTTCGATGTTTGCGTATGTAACAAATCTTTTCATCATTTGACGGGTAACAACCAAATAGGACGTTTTATTCACAAGATTACCTTAGCAGTCAGTAACTGAAACGAATCCCTCGATAATAAATATACAGAGGTGTTTTAGAGAATGGTGAGGAGCTCCAACGAATCAACCAGCAGGTCTTGAAACCTAGCGCCTCAGTGGCATGGTCGGTATGGTGTTGGCGTACCACCTCGGTGGCTGCAAGTTCGATTCTCGGGCATTCCATTGAGGTGTGAGAGATGTGTATTTCTGGTGATAAAAGTTCTCTCTCGACGTGGTTCGGAAGTCACGTAAAGCCGTTGGTCCCGTTGCTGAATAACCACTGGTTCCATGCAACGTCAAAACACCATACAAACGAAACATCTTGAAACCCGAGACAAGATCCGAATAGAGAAAGGATCGTCCAAGGCAGCACTCGAATCCCCGATGG
>NC_087216.1:36019996-36022496 GCF_015104395.2 Macrobrachium nipponense
ACAGGGAGCTGGGAAGACGTGCTGTAGTTAATGCTTCTTTCTGAAGTTTTTCATTACCTGTGGAACTTTTGTTGCTGAAATAACCTTCTTGGTTCATACTATAAAACTGTTTGTTTTTCTGCCTTTAGGTTTGGATTTTGTATATATGACCTTGAATTTCATTCATCTTGCCACTAGACATTTCTTTGTAAAATATTCTTGACTACATAATTTGCCTGGTTCATTCGGCATTCATTAGATTTCTGCGGAATGATAAAATTGATCAGTGTTAAGCGTCTTGTCATTGTTTTCTATTATTGTTGTTGGTTTATCTGTGCTTCCTTTCGTGTAGGGGACAGCGGTTTCAACTAGTCCGCTCATGCTTTGATGACATTTAATTTCCAGATCTTGAGATCTACTGACTTCTGTATTTCCCGAATCATTTACCTCTCTTTGTTAAAAGAGGTGGGTTTAGATTGGCAGCCATGCCCATTTCAGTACTAGCCTACAGCAGGGGTTCTTAACCTTTTGATGACTCCAGACCGCCAATGAATTGTCCACTATGGTTCCATACCCCCTTTGCTTATATCCACTAAAGTCCTTTTTGTTGATAGTACAACTTATTATGCATAGTTTGATACATACTTCAGTTATGAATAGCTAGGGTTAGAACATACAAGAAAATCAAAAGCATTCAGGTTTTATATAATTATTTATTTACAAAATGTACCCATGAATACATTGACACATTAAAATCAAACGTATACAAATATCCAGAGGTCAAGTCCCATACCCCCAGCATGTGCTTTTCATACCCCCAAGGAGTATGGATAACCCCTTTTATGAACCCCTAGCCTACAGAATACATTTTCCTTTGTATATAAATACCAATTAATTACATCCTGGATTTATTTACGGAAAAGAAAGTGAAGAGACAGAGAATTCAGTCATTGTCAATATCATCAGTGCTTTTTGATGCAAAGGACGCTCAAAGATCTCATTTCCACTGAATGTCTTATAAGTTCGAATTTTTCCATTCATGAACTGTTGATTGATGGGTCTGTCTTTCTCTATTGCAGCCTTCGGTAACGCGCGGACGAGACGGAACGATAATTCATCTCGATTCGTAAGTATCAGGCAGGTGATGCTCTTCAAATGTTTTCGTCACTTCTTGGGACCAAAACCATGATATATATATTATATATATATATATAGATATATATATATATATATATATATATACATATATATATATATATATATATATATACACATATATACTATATATATACATATATATATATATATATATATATATATATATATATATATTTATATATATATATATATATATATATATATATATATATATATATATATATATATATGTGTGTGTGTGTGTGTGTGTGTGCGTGCGTGTTTGTGTGTGTGTAACAGAGTTTTGTTCCCCTCCTCTGCAGTTTTTATACATTATCCTCATTACGAAATTTAACATCTACAAACATTAAACTATGCCAGACTCATTTCTGACCCATCTTATTAAACCCACAACAACCTAGCACCTCCGATTCTTGTCCTTTCTCTAATTGCGCATCACTCCATTCATAAAAATATTAAACATATATTGAAAAACAACATACTATTGTGTAGACCATATATAACTAGTCACTCTCCCCACTTCAAACTCTGTTAAATGTTTCACTACCATCATAAAAAGACTGTCAGCTGTTTACCATCTCTGCCATGCATCCTCAACATCCTTCACTTTGAAACCTCTCGCATAACTGTTTTGTAACTTCATTTAATCGACGACATTCTCTAATTCACCCAGAGTCACAGTGGGTTTCCTATCAAACCTTGTGTTATCTGCCTTCCCTTCATTATCACTATCCTACAGACGCTTATATACTCAGTGAGTTGACCTTATGTAATTCTTAGAATCTCTTCTATCATCTGTACCTGAATGTTTAGTGTTCTCACCCATTCTTTAGGAAATGTCTTCATCTCAACAAAATGTCCACGCTGTGGTCAGCCACTCATTTTTACTCTCACCTTTGTACCTCATCATCTCTCTCGTAATCCATTTTCAGACTTCATTGTTTCTCCAGATATCGTCAGCAGTCATTTCCGCGAGAATTCTCAAAGTTATCCTGACCTGTTCCGTTTTCTTGTCATTCAGCTCTGCCTCTCATCTGCCTTCCACATTCAACAAGTACTCGGAGTAGTCATGTCAATGAGCCAGCTCTGCATTCTCTTCAGACAACATTTCTCCATTTATATCTTAGAGCCTGAGATCCATTAAAAAACATGTACTGGGCACATTTCATTCAGTAAACTCTTAGTAGAACAACTTACTCTACTCTCTGAAGTTTGTGTTTGCCTTCTGTCCTCCCCCTTCCCACTTTTTTTTTTTTATTACAAGAATTATTTTCTTTCAAATTTTCTTTTTGACTATGGTTTTCCCAAATCCTGTCTTGAAATTGTTCTTTAACTTTGTTTTTTTTTACTAAGTTTTCTTTCC
>NC_087216.1:36038877-36043877 GCF_015104395.2 Macrobrachium nipponense
GGAATATGCAAGAATAATATGATGACGTGGTGGGAATGGAAATGGCGTTGTCCTGTGATGAAAGGGGTCAATCCCTCCTTGTTTTCAGTCTTCGTTAGCTCCCACCTGAGTCGAGTATGGCGGACGTGTTCGCTAGAACGCTAGCTTGAGAATGGTTCTTAGATTAACTCGTCTGTGGAATCTGATTTTCAGTCTTCCTCCCAGATTCCCATTCCCTTTTGACTGACGATGGCAGATTCCACGATCTTCCTTTTGTACGGGCAGTTACTTTTGAAAAACAACTTGGCCACACTTCGATTTATGGTATGACCAATATCCCTCAGGTACGAAAATGTCCGAGCTCTCTGAACCATATCTTGCTGTTCCTTTATGCTCCATTAGGTCTTGTGAGATGGATCTACCGGTCTGTCTTCCTAACATAGATCTGATTACAGATGCTGCATGGCGTTTGATAAACATCGTCATCTTCTTCCTTTGTTATTTACATAAACGATAATTGAGGATAAAAAATTAACGAATAGTCAGACTTGAGGTGCACTGTCATTTTATCATTAAAGTCTATTTGCCTGTTGTTTGTTGGGCCTCTACAGTATATTTGCTCGCTTTATTGGTTGTCTCTTCAATAACATACGCTACGTAGAGTAACTGGGTCAGAAAGTGACGAACTGTATTAAATTATTTTTCTAGATATCCACACGAACATACCGTAAACTCTCTAAGAAACAGACTGAAAAGCCAACCACGATCGCTAATGCATCATCATGATAACTTCAGTAGTGGAAGGAGAGAATGGCGATAGTAGGTTTCCTATTTGCAGCGAAGGCATATTTTGTCCGTTCTCGTATGGCTAAGCATCTAGGAAAGGCATCTTACTGTCTTTCTATATTAAATTAAAAAATTAATGACTGGCACTAACGTATTTACTTAATTAAAAACACATAGACATCTTCACAGCTATTGTCCCACAGTATATGAACAGATATTATCCACGTATCTACGCCAGATCATACTATGGGTGTGATGTAAAGCTAAGTAGTTTCACAATATTCCGTGTATAGGTTCATTAGAATATGGGAGATGAGGCAGCCGATACGAAAAAAACAACATTGTTGGTGACGCATAGGTTAGTCAATTTTAACGTTTAAATAATGCCAAGGGGAACAGGTTTTCCATATGGTTTTAATTTCCTACTGAAAGAAGACAACACCTCAGTAATTACGACTAATGTAGATATTGAGAAGATTACCCAGAAGTAAGATAATATATCTGCTAACATTTGGATATTTTGTACAACCACTGCTAGATATCAGAGGACGTAGGGAATTCTATCCTTAAATGTTTCTGGAAGACCACAAGGGAAATAAAGAGGATATTTTTTTTTTATTCTGTCCTACAGTTCTAACTAATTCATGAAACTATGATACAATATTTGTTATGGCATCTCTCGATGATTTTTCATAGGTTTCTTTCATAGTTCTTGAGCCTTATGAATGTATGTCTTTTTACCTAAAATTACTGTCTTCCCATCTTTATCAGATTTTGTGACAATGACGTCACCCCTCACGTCCTGGGGCTGCCCAGACTTGAATGGTTAACGTGCCTCACCAGGAAGGGATTGACAGACCAGACTCAAAGCAAAGTAGTTATGGGCATCACTTCTAGTCTTTAGACTGCTGATACCCGCGAATTAAATGCTGAACGGGATTACCTATAATCCAACCTGCGACCTTGAACAAAGATGGATGTCGTGAGGGCGAAGTAGCTATGCAAAACGTATCCTCATTATGCGTGTGAGGCAATTAAAGACCGACTTCCTTGTGATTATTCAAAAGACTTTTTTTTTTTTTAAGAAATCTATCTAATCATAATTATGGGCAGTACTGCAATTATAATATTATATACCAGAAATTAAAAAATTAAATCGACGCTAAGCGACAGGGTTTTCCTTACGTGTTGCCAAAATCTACGTTTACCCGAAGGGGTGGCGAGTACGAAATTATAGTACTGGATCATCCTACTTCATTAAATGAGTTCTGCTGATGACCATACTGTGTAAATTATAATACAAAAGATACAACTTCGACTATTAAAAAGGCCAAGCACATTAGAAATAATGAAATGGGCACAAATCAATAGAAAATGCATGGTTGAAATTACGAATGTAAATAAACATTTTTATTCTTAAAGGAACGACAGAGAGTTCATGGGAGTTATTTGAAATTGATTTCATTTTTTTCCCCACTTATCTTCGTGCATGATAATAAGGTCTCGTTTCTTTTTGTAATCATTATTATTATTTCAATAATTTCAGTATATGAAATCTACTGACATGGAAGAAGCACACAGGGGGCCACAGGCTTGAAATTCAAGCTTCCAAAGAATGATGGTCTTAACCTCCCACCGCAGACCCCACACTGCAGCAGTAACTGACACTAACAGTATACCAGCGGTCCAGCTGAAGAGAAGGCAATCAGAAAATCCCCGTGATTATAACAGTTCGAGGTCGAAGGAAAGGTTACCCACAACCCACGACTTGACAACCTTCGAGAAACGGAAATACGTTGACGGTATAAGGCGACTGGCAGCCCCCTTTCCGACTGACTTTGGTTGTTCGACTATAATGGGAGCTACATTGCATACTGAGGAGAAGGACTTCTCTCTTCTTGGAAACTGACATTCATCTAATTCTCTCTCTCTCATGCATACCAAGAGACAGAAGAATCTTGTTCCAGAAAATCAGAAAGTGGAAAAAAGGTCTTGCAAAAGAAAAAAATGCATGGAAAGTTATAGAACTAAAAAGTAAGATAGAAAATGCAGAAAAAAAGATTATACAATCAAAAGAAAATGAAAAACGGGACTTGGAAGAAAAACCCTATTAAATATCAAGCAAAACCCCAAACTATTATACACATATGCGAAGAAAATGAATAAAAGAAGAATAGAAATAGGCCTCTGAGAAATTGAAGGGAGATTAACGATGAAAAAAAGGAAATTTGCAAACATACTGGCAGAACGATATAAGAGAGAATTCACCCCTAGAATAGATAATGAAGATAATGATATAGAAGTAAGGGATGAAAATAGTGAATATTTAGCTGACATAGATATTAATGAAGCTGATATTGTGCAGGCTATTAATGAAATTAAAAATGGAGCTGCTGCAGGGCCTGATGGAATTCCTGCTATTTTGTTAAAGAAAGTAGTTCATTCTATCGCAAAGCCACTTGCAATATTATTAAGACAAAGTGTAGATACAGGCAAGATATATGATGAGCACAAATTAGCGTATATTACCCCTACTTTCAAAAGTGGATCAAGACTAGAGGCAAGTAATTATAGGCCTGTGAGTCTACATCACATATAATGCAAAGTGTATGAAAGGGTAATGAAGAAAAATATTATGAAACATTTAATAAAAAATAATTTGTTTAATAAAGGACAACATGGTTTCGTACCCGGAAAAAGTACACAAAACCCAACTGTTAGTCCACCGTGAAAACATATTCAAAAATATGAAAGCGGAAATGAAACAGATGTGGTTTATTTAGACTTTGCAAAAGCTTTTGATAAAGTAGACCATAATATATTAGCGAAGAAAATTAGAAAACACAATACGTGGATAAAGTAGGAAGATGGTTAAAAGAATTTTTACACAACAGAAAACAGATAGTTATTGCAAACGACGAGAAATCGGATGAAGCCAAGGTAATATCCGGTGTGCCGCAAGGTACGGTGTAGCTGCAATACTGTTTGTTATTATGATTGAAGACATAGACAATAATGTTAAGGATTCGGTAGTGAGTAGTTTCGCAGATGACCAAGAATAAGTAGAGAAATTACTTGTGATGAAGATAGGAACGCTCTACAAAGAGACCTTAACAAAGTATATGATTGGGCAGAGGTAAATAGGATGGTATTTAACTCTGATAAATTTGAATCAATAAATATGGAGACAGAGAAAGAAAGCTATATGCATATAAGGGACCTAATAATGAGACCATCACAAATAAGGAAGCAGTTAAAGACCTTGGTGTGATGATGAATAGGAACATGTTATGCAATGATCAAATAGCAACTCTGTTGGCAAAATGTAAAGCAAAAATGGGAATGTTGTTACGGCACTTCAAAACAAGAAAAGCTGAACACATGATTATGCCTTTATAAAACATATGTTCGTAGTCCACTTGAATATTGCAATATGATATGGTACCCACACTATCAAAAGATATTGCACAAATAGAGAGTGTACAAAGGTCCTTTACAGCTAGAATAGAAGAAGTTAAGGACCTAGACTACTGGGAAAGACTACAATTCTTAAAATTATATAGTCTGGAAAGGAGAAGAGAACGCTACATGATAATTCAGGCATGGAAACAGATAGAAGGAATAGCAGAAAATATCATGGAACTAAAAATATCAGCAAAGAGCAAGCAGAGGTAGATTAATAGTGCCCAAAATATACCAGGAAAAATAAGGAAAAGCACACAGACATTAATCCACTACGCACCAGCCCCATCGATTAATGCAGCGTCTATTCAATGCGTTGCCAGCTCATCTGAGGAATATATCAGGAGTGAGCGTAGATGTGTTTAAGAATAAGCTCGACAAATATCTAAACTGCATCCCAGACCATCCAAGATTGGAAGATGCAAAATATACCGGAAGATGTACTAGCAACTCTCTGGTAGACTCTAGAGGTGCCTCACACTGAGGGACCTGGGGCAACCCGAACAAGATGTAAGGTCTGTAAGGTCTCTTATATTCTGTTTATTCCGTTTCCTCTTTTATTTGAGTATCACGTTCACTCTGATGTTTTCTGTAAGCTTGGTGCAGAACGATGCAACAATTCTCTAGTCTATTTCCATTATCATCACTTTTCTCTGGTATTCTTTCTCATCCGTTTATTTCCCTCTTCTCTTTGTTTATCCTTCCTCCATTTCATATTCTTCCTCATTTCATATTTTCTCAGGAATTGGCATCATTTCAAGGGAGAACATTTC
>NC_087216.1:36048877-36053877 GCF_015104395.2 Macrobrachium nipponense
TCTCTTACTTAAGTCGCTTTTCCTTTCTCTCTTATGATTACAAAGGACCTCTCTCTCTCTCTCTCTCTCTCTCTCTCTCTCTCTTACTCCATCTCAAAATTAAGTTGCTTTTTTCTCACTCTCCTTTCTCATGCGTATTGGCTTTGTTCTCTCTGCCCCTGATACTCATATTGTTTGCTCTTTCACAATCTCTCACTCGTCATTGTGGTTCCCCTCCCACCCATCTCTCTCTCTCTCTCTCTCTCTCTCTCTCTCTCTCTCTCTCTCTTCTTCTTCTTCTTCTTCTTATTCTTCTTCTTCTTCTTCTTCTTCTTCTTCTTCTTCGAGGTATATCAGCTCACCCTCATCTGAGCTTTAAAAATACACTAACACTCACGCTAAAAAATTCAAAATACACGTAACTTGCTGATGAATCCAACAGCAAAGATAAACAAGTACTCTATAACCAACAACAGATATGCATACATAAGAATATGCATACAACCACACTACATGAATAAAAAGTAATACCGATAAGTATGCTGTTATTTATTCATCTACGAATAACCACAAAACACGGTTCCAAATCAACAACCCATTTACGCGTTCCTTCCTGAATGCTATGGAATAGCAAAACAATCCAGAATTTAGGCCAAAGGCCTAGCGCTGGGACCTATGAGATCATTTGGCGCTTAAAGGGAAATTGAGAGTAGTAGGGAGGATCTGAAAGGCGTAACAGGAGGAAAACCTCAAAGCAGTTTGCATTATGAATCAATTGTTAAGAGAGAGGGTGGATAGCAAGGAGGAAGACAGAAAATGAATGGAGGTAGAGTAAATGGAAAGAAAGGGGTTGCAGCTAGGGGCCGAAGGGACGCCCACCTGCAAAGAACCTTAAGTCTTGCCTACAGTGCACCGCGTAAGGTGCACTGACGGCGCTTCCTGCCCGACAGGGTGAATGCGATGCGACGAGGCTTCCTGCACCCGGATTACTTTCGGTGAAATGAACACTTATGAAATGTTTTCAAAACAAAAGATAACCTAATAACAAACAAACACTTTGATAAATATATGTAAGAGGTGAATAGTCGGCAAAAATTGTTAGGAACTGTTATATATTTAAATTTATATATATATGTATATATATATATATATATATACACATATATATATTCATATATATATATATATATATATATATATATATATATATATATATATATATATATATATATATATATATATATATAGCGTTCCAAGGTATGGCGGTTACTAGTAACTCAAAAAATAGAAGACTTGTAGGAGGAAGTACATCTCAGTGGTCCTTAAAGTACATTTATTGCAACGTTTCAAAACACAAAGGTTTAATTTTCAAGCTGTAAAGACATAAAACAATAAAATTAACATTATAAGCGCTAAATTATTTTTTTTACCTTGTCTTTTATAATGTATTATGTCTTTTATTTGTAATTTAGCGCTTATAATGTTAATTTTATTGTTTTATGTCTTTACAGCTTGAAAATGAAACCTTTGTGTTTTGAAACGTGCAATAAATGTATTTTAAGGACCACCTGAGATGTACTTCCTCCTACTAGTCTTCTATATATATATATATATATATATATATATATATATATATATATATATATATATATATATATATATATATATATATTACATAACGTTAAAACCGACTAAACAGTGAACTTGATGACTTCATCTAGACCATAACGGAAGGAAACAGAAAGAAAATGAGGTAAGAAAGCAGAACAGTTTCGTGAACATAATCTTTCTCCCACTCTCATACATACATTTATACACAATTATGGTTGTTTGTAAAGAAACGTGTATATATGTGTATGTATATATAAATATATATAATATATATATATATATATATATATATGTACTAACTGACCAACCCAGCGCTGCCCAGGAAAACTCTGAATGACAGTGGATCATTTACCTCAGCAAGGAAGCAACAAGTGGTGTGGGTTTGATTAACATGTTTATTTACAGGAATGAATTCTGGACAGAATTATTAATCACAGGAAAGAAAATAATATCCAGTGATAGTAAATATACTTTACAAGACAAAATAATTCAAAGGAGATGCAAAAAATTTTTCTGAGTGTGGTCACAATTCCAGTCGCGTTACTTGGCTCGACACTGAGCGAGAAAGTGTATGACCCTACGTTCCCAACACGTTTCACACCAGTCCAAATTGTTATCCCATGGCTTGGTTTTTCTCGTGACCTGCAGTAAATAAAGTAGCCCCGGAGGGCGTAGGTAGTACTGGTTTGAAAACCTATGCGAAAACCTTCACTTGGTCAAAAGAGGCCCGTGTGTAAAATTTCGTCTAGATCAGTCAAACGGTTCGGATTTCTATGCAGCACAAGTTTACAAGATTAGTTACATTCATATATATATATATATATATATCTATATATATATATATATATATATATATATATATATACACGTATATATTATTATATATACAAACAACCATAAATTCAATTAAACCAGAACACAAAGCATACGAAACATGACTAAAGAACCTTGAGGACAGAGGCGAATTTTCCATACTTGATTTCAGCTTCAATTCCCAGTGAATTATCAACTGAACTATGCATCTACAATGAATCATGCACAAGTCATTGAACTTCAAATGAATACTATGATGTATATTTACAATGAATGCCCAGCAAACATAATAATCCATCCTCAATACAGAGTGAAACGTTATAATCAAATGCACTGTAAACAGAACAATGCGTTGCAATATGCTGTCACAGAATAATTATTATCCAAGTTGAAATGAGAACGTGAGTACATTCCGATACATTTTGGTTAGTATGAAATGGTATAGTAAAACCTTTCACAAAAAATTATATTAATTTACGGTTGCGCGCACGATCAGGGACACATTATATATATGCCTTTCTATCCCATCACCTTTAAAATCCAATTCGCTCTAAACCCCGGAATTAATATATGTTCATATATGTTAACTGAAGGGGGATTTTTTAGTTCAACTCTCGTGGTAATCGAACCAGTGCACAGAGAAGAAATCAGGACTTCAGTGACGCCTTCACCGAACAGGCCACATATATATACTATATATATATATATATATATATATATATATATATATATATATATATATATATACATATACATATACATATATATATATATATATATATATATATATATTTATATATATACAAGTTCCAGCCACGCTGGACGAGTGGTTTTCGAGCTGGGCTGCCAATCCGGTGGTCCCAGGTTCGATTCCCGGCTCGGTCAACGCGGAATAAGAGAAATTTATTTCTGGTGATAGAAGTTCATTTCTCGATATAGTGTGGTTCGGATCCCACAATAAGCTGTAGGTCCCGTTGCTAGGTAACCAATGGTTCCTAGCCACGTAAAAATACTAATCCTTCGGGCCACCTAGGAAGCTGTTAATCAGCTCACGTGGTCTGGTAAAACTAAGATATACTTAACTTTTTATATATATACATATATATATATACATATATATATATATATATACATATATATATGTAGAATCTACTGGTCTGTTTTACCAGATACATATGAAATTGTACCAGCCACAATGCCCTCTTAACTTCTCAAATTCTTTGCTCTTTTTTGGATACGCTCAAGGCTTTGTAGTGACAAGCGTATCCAAAAAAACAAAAAAGAACAAAGAACTTCAGAAGTTAAGAGTACATTGTGGCTATTCCAATTTCATATATATATATATATATATATATATATATATATATATTATATATATATATCTATATATATATATAATATATATATATATATAGATAGATATATATATATATATATATATAGATATATATATATATATATATATATATATATATATACTATATATATATATATATATATATATATATCTATCATATATATATATATATATATATATATATATATATATATATATATATATATATGAGAACATGAAAGTTAAAGAAAAAACTTGATTCCACTGCGCATTTTCGTGTGACTGACATCTTCGAATTCACAGGTAAATAGAAACGCGCACATCAAATTCATCTGGAAAAGTTTAGCAGGATGTCAGCCTGTAAATGACCCCAGATAAATCGGCACCGTAAAATAATAATGACATTAATTACAACCATAAAACTCCCAAGACAAAGGCCGAAGCAATAATCCAAGTTAATTAATTTTCCCAATGAGACTTCCTTGAATCTGTATATGTTGCCTGCGTGAAAAAAAACAAGATTATGAGGTTCCTTTTTTATAAATATTTCCGCCTATATCGAAAATCCCGCCTATCTGGCTAAAGGGAAATCATCGTTGAACAAGTGTTGCCATCTGCCGATGTCATTTGCCTCTAAGCTAAGGAATTAAAAAACTGTTAGCTATCGATTTTTCATTTCTAAGTACGGGCTGAGGGTTACTTTCTTCCCATATAAGGTGTTCGCTACCATTTCCTCCCCCCCGCCCCTCCCAGCCCCAAACCCCCAACAAAAAACAAAAAACTAAGAAGAATACGGAGCTAGTGATTCAAAAACTCCAAAGATGGCACACTGCCTCCGGGAAGACGTTTACAATTCACTCACCGCACCCTTGTCACTATCCTAAAAAACGTAATTGCTCTGAGTCCTTCATCACCTTGGTATAAATACGCTTGATGAAAATATCTGCTGAAGTTACAGTATATTTGCTTTTATGTTTAAATAAAAAAAAAAAAAAAAAAAAGATATATTGTCTGGCTATGAGGGCAACGAGTCATTTGGAGAGAGATTTTGATCAAAGTCAGAAGCGTTTGATTTATGGTATAAATGATCAAATATAAAATCAATTTTGATGTCATAATAAGGTGAACTGGAACTAAATCAATATGCCTAACTACCAATCATTGTTCGAAGGTACGTAAACTGCCGAGACTCTTTCTTATACCGTCTTTATTGATGTAATTAATGAAAAGGAAAAAACCTTTTGATCATTCATTGACCTGC
>NC_087216.1:36058877-36066377 GCF_015104395.2 Macrobrachium nipponense
AGGTATTTCAGCCAGTCCTTTTCATATCAGAAACTCTAAATCATGGCATTTCTAAGCTTCTCTCTGCCAGACGTTAACGAACCACATATGCTTCAAAGACATTCATTTGAACATCAAACACTCCCCTTTCTTGTGCACTGAACATCAATTTGTCCCCCCATAAAGATGAAGCTCTGCGGGTCGGCAAGCTCATGATCAGTCTTGCAGCGAGGCACTTTTCTGCACAATGGATTCAATCTTGACTCGGCTAAACACGACTGTGAAACCATACCCCTACAAAGGAAAAGGCCTTCCGCCCACCAAATCCACAGTACTGCAGATGGGTACTAGCATATGCTGAGTCAAGGAAAATAGGCGTGAGGCAACCACACCCATTTCTGAAGACCTGAAAAACGGGAGTATGTGCGTTGTGAATCCATCCCTCTTAAAAGGAAAATGACGTACTGCGATTTATATATATATATATATAATATATATATATATATATATATATATATATATATCGAGCTACAATGTCCTTTAATATCTAATTCGCTTCTACCTCGGAATTAATATATTTTCATATATGCTTAACCGAAGGGGAATTTTTTCTCGATAATAGATTTACCTGTACTTGGGCGCGAACGCAGGTACAGGTAAATCTATTATCGAGACGATATATGTATATGAATCACGGTAATGTGATATGACTTATATATATATATATATATATATATATATATATATAATATATATATATATATATATATATATATATATATATATATGCACATATACATACATATACATACATTTCCGTTTGCGCGTCCATATGCATATTCAATGAAAATACATTATTCTTAGCAAATCAGCAAGGCCTTAAAACACAATAAACATCCAATTTGCCAATAATGGCAAGACATTCATTATCACTCTTTTCTTATCCAACAAGTTTCCAGAAGAAAAAGTCAACATGGGTCGCGTTCCTGAAGAGTGTCAAGGGCAAAGTTTGCGCATTTCGCCGGTCGAATGAACGCGCTCGTCTACTAATGAATTAGGGCGATGGTTTGCTCAGTTGAATACCCTGGAAGGAACGGAGAAGGAAAGCAGAGAATATCTCGAATCCTGATTAGACGAAGATGTTTGGCATCGATCTGCCTCGTTTGCTTGTTTGATGTCACGAGGCGAACGCAATTTACTGATTTCGTCTGCTCACCTGCTCACTTGCTAGCCTGTTTTGTCTAATATATATATATATATATTATATATATATATATATATATATATATATATTATATATATATTATATATATATTATATATATATATATATATATATATATATATACATATATTGTCACAAGAAGAACGGAATTTTCTGATTTCGTCTGCTCCCCTGCACACTTGCTAGCCTGTTTATCTAAAATAGAATATATATATATATATATATATATATATATATATATATATATATATATATATATATATATATATATATATATATATATATATATATATTCACAAGGAGAACGGATTTTACTGATTTCGTCTGCCCAACTGCTTGCTGGTCCGTTTGTCTAAGTAATAAAAATATTTATACATACACATAATATATGTGTGTGTGTGTGTCTGTGTCTGTGTTGTGGTCGAGGGGTGCAGCAGTCCACTCTACACTCTAGTTTGCTAAGTCCGTAGACTGCTCCCGGTTACGAACCATTAGACCATCCAGCTGTAAATGGATATCAACGTCTGATGGGGTCAAGCAAAAGGGCGTCGGTTTGTAACCTCAACCCTCGTAGAGAATTACTGAGACTTGCAAACCCTCCCTAAGACGAAAAAAGTGTTTCACTAAAGGTTTAATAAAATGCCAATTTTTCTATATTTTTATGAATAAATTGCACCGGATAATAATATTCTGAATAACAAAAACAATATATATAAGCGCAGAGGTCCCTAGCCAGGATGTGATCCTTTGCCTTTTGGTTTCATGCAGAAACGACAGGGACGTTTCAACTCAGGTTCTGTCACTAGAAAATAACTTTTTCTACTTATTACATTATATAATTATTAATGAGTTCCCTTTGTGCCTTTCAAGATCCATACCAACCAACCTTTACCAAGACAGATGATAGCTAAGTTTGTAACGCCAGACTATTTATGATAGTATACATATTGTGACCTGCTCATACTGACATATATGAAGCCACAATCGCAACTTCATATGGAACTACGGGAATAAGTTGATTTCGGTTTTTCTACCCAATAAAACATAGCAATCCCCTTCCATGTCGGGGATAGGTTGATCCCGCTTTCAAGTACAGAACCAGAATTTGATGGGAATATGTGGGGAAGAGTCGAAATCAACTTAAATATCTCCTGATAACCGAATGGCTGAGTCACTTCACATTCGTTTAAATCAAAAGGCTAGAATCCTGACCAGGGCAAATTCACTTATCATACATAATTCCCTTTGGGTTGAAGTTATTCCAAAGGTAAAGTCCATTCAATATCGAGGGGTGTATGGTTGAACATTTACGGGATATATAGAATATATATCATATAATATATATATATTAGTAATATATATAATATATATATATAAACCATTATATATGCATACATATATATATAATATATATATATATAATTAGAGTTATATATATATATATATATATATATATATATATATATATATGAATATATGAAGGTATGTATGCTTGCATGTACATATTTGCGCGCACGTGTTGTGCGAGTGTATATTTTACTGTTACATTATTAAGACCATTTTTGTAAACAGGTACAAAATTATACACATACATACATAAACACATATATATGTGTGATATATTGCACATATGTATATATATATATATATATTATATATATATATATATATATATAATATATATATATATGTGTGTGTGTATGTGTGTGTGTGTTATATATGCGCAAACACAGTGGCGAGAAGAATTATACGATGATGTATATGCATATCACAGAGACCATTCAGCTGCGTGAATGTCCCAAAGAATGCAAATATGCAAATTCACGCCGATTAACATATAAAGAGTAAGATATATATATACAGATAGGCTTATAATGCCAATATCTCTCTCTCTCTCTCTCTCTCTCTCTCTCTCTCTCTCTCTCTCTCTCTCTCTCTCTCTCTCTCTCTGAAATCATCCAACTTACGATAGTCGATTAGCTAACAAACAAGCATAATTGTATTATCCCTTGCCTGTCTGTCGGTACCAAAACAATTTAGCCTAATGAAGGAAATCATTAGTGGCGAGACAGATATGAGAGAGAGAATTTCGGGACATGTTCTCTCTCTCTCTTCTCTCTCTCTCTCTCTCTTCTTTAACACACACACACACCACCACTCCACAGACACACACACACACCACACACACACACACACACATATATATATAATATATAATTATATTATATAATATATATGTATATAGATATATTATTAACATACGTTCAATACAAAATAAACTAAAACGACCTCCTTATCCATGAATACTCACAGTATGACAGGCAAAAACAAAGCAAAAGTGTTAAAAATGAATCGCCTTCAACTCAAATAAAACTGGACGCGAATATCGGATTTCATCGGGGGCGCTACCTACACAAGTTGCAGCAATCGTCATTTTCTGTCAAGTGAACTTGTTTTTTAAAAAGTAAACATAGGATACTGAAACCTTTTTGTTTCATGTGCAATATTCGTTCCAATAGTATTGCTGCATAAATGCTATAAATGTAAAACGCGAATAATGCGTACTACAAATAGCAGTACCGACAAATACGAGCAGCAATGTCAGTGCTAGTATCGGCTACTGTAGTTACAAGAACTGAATAGCGGTATTAACAGTAAAAGCCAATTGCTCTGAAAATTAATCCTACAACTTCTATCATTCCCACGTTTTACGAGGATTTCCTACAGGTGTGAGTGGCTGAGGGAATTGCCAATCCTACCAAATACGAAAAGAGCCTTACGGGCGTTCGAATGACAGCAGTTGTTTACTTCTCGAAGTCACAAAGTTGCCGGATATGTGGTTTGTCGTCTGCACGACGATTTGAAGAGAGACCTTACCTTACCTTACAGACCTTACATCTTGTTCGGGTTGCCCCAGGTCCCTCAGTGTGAGGCACCTCTAATGTCTACCAGAGAGTTGCTAGTACATCTTCCGGTATATTTTGCATCTTCCAATCTTGGATGGTCTGGGATGCAGTTTAGATATTTGTCGAGCTTATTCTTAAACACATCTACGCTCACTCCTGATATATTCCTCAGATGAGCTGGCAACGCATTGAATAGACGCTGCATTATCGATGCTGGTGCGTAGTGGATTAATGTCCTGTGTGCTTTCCTTATTTTTCCTGGTATAGTTTTGGGCACTATTAATCTACCTCTGCTTGCTCTTTCTGATATTTTTAGTTCCATGATATTTTCTGCTATTCCTTCTATCTGTTTTTTCCTGCCTGAATTATCATGTAGCGTTCTCTTCTCCTTTCTAGACTATATAATTTTAAGAATTGTAGTCTTTCCCAGTAGTCTAGGTCCTTAACTTCTTCTATTCTAGCTGTAAAGGACCTTTGTACACTCTCTATTTGTGCAATATCCTTTTGATAGTGTGGGTACCATATCATATTGCAATATTCAAGTGGACTACGAACATATGTTTTATAAAGCATAATCATGTGTTCAGCTTTTCTTGTTTTGAAGTGCCGTAAACAACATTCCCATTTTTGCTTTACATTTTGCCAACAGAGTTGCTATTTGATCATTGCATAACATGTTCCTATTTCATCATCACACCAAGGTCTTTAACTGCTTCCTTATTTGTGATGGTCTCATTATTAGGTCCCTTATATGCATATAGCTTTCTTTCTCTGTCTCCATAATTTATTGATTCAAATTTATCAGAGTTAAATACCATCCTATTTACCTCTGCCCAATCATATACTTTGTTAAGGTCTCTTTGTAGAGCGTTCCTATCTTCCATCACAAGTAATTTCTCTACTTATTCTTGTGTCATCTGCGAAACTACTCACTACCGAATCCTTCACATTATTGTCTATGTCTTCAATCATAATAACAAACAGTATTGCAGCTAACACCGTACCTTGCGGCACACCGGATATTACCTTGACTTCATCCGATTTCTCGTCGTTTGCAATAACTATCTGTTTTCTGTTGTGTAAAAATTCTTTTAACCATCTTCCTACTTTATCCACGATATTGTGTTTTCTAATTTTCTTCGCTAATATATTATGGTCTACTTTATCAAAAGCTTTTGCAAAGTCTAAATAAACCACATCTGTTTTTCATTTCCGCTTTTCATATTTTTGAATATGTTCTCACGGTGACTAACAGTTGGGTTGTGTACTTTTTCCGGGTACGAAAACCATGTTGTCCTTTATTAAACAAATTATTTTTTATTAAATGTTTCATAATATTTTTCTTCATTACCCTTTCATACACTTTCATAATATGTGATGTTAGACTCCCAGGCCTATAATTACTTGCCTCTAGTCCTGATCCACTTTTGAAAGTAGGGGTAATATATGCTAATTTGTGCTCATCATAAATCTTGCCTGTATCTACACTTTGTCTTAATAATATTGCAAGTGGCTTTGCGATAGAATGAACTACTTTCTTTAACAAAATAGCAGGAATTCCATCAGGCCCTGCAGCAGCTCCATTTTTAATTTCATTAATAGCCTGCACAATATCAGCTTCATTAATATCTATGTCAGCTAAATATTCACTATTTTCATCCCTTACTTCTATATCATTATCTTCATTATCCTATTCTAGGGGTGAATTCTCTCTTATATCGTTCTGCCAGTATGTTGCAAATTTCCTTTTTTCATTCGTTAATCTCCCTTCAATTCTCAGAGGGCCTATTTCTATTCTTCTTTTATTCATCTCTTCGCATATAAGTATAATAGCTTGGGGTTTTGCTTGATATTTAATAGGGTTTTTTCTTCCAAGTCCCGTTTTTCATTTTCTTTTGATTGTATAATCTTTTGGTTCTGCATTTTTCTATCTTACTTTTTAGTTCTATAACTTTCCATGCATTTTTTTCTTTTGCAAGACCTTTTTTCCTTTTTTTCCACTTTCTGATTCTCTGGAACAAGATCCTTCTGTCTCTTGGTATGCATGAATGATGTTTACTTTTCTTCTTCGGTATATATTTTTCCACTATTTTCTCCAATATTTTATATAATATCTCCGTATTTACCCTTATGTCATCACTTACGAAAATGTTATCCCAATCTTTGTTTAATTCTTCATTAATTTCTGACCGTTTTATATTTTTTTTACTGTAGAAGTTGTATTTTCCATATCCTTCCCACTTTTTCATTTCTTGCTTATCTCTATTTTCACTTGCTTTGGAATGAACTGTTAATTCTATGACATTATGGTCTGAAATATTCGCATTATAAACTATTATTTCTTTAACATAATTCATCTCGTTCACAAATACTAGGTCTAAAGTACTTTTTCCTTTCTTGTTGGCAGGTGATTTATTTGTTGAATGTTGTATTCTAGTAGCATATCTAATAGCTTTTCAAATTGCCTCTTATCTTCTGCACTACTATTACTCTCTTTTTTATATGTATAAGTACAAACCACAATCTCCTATTCGTTCTTTCCATTCTACGAAAGGAAAGTTGAAGTCACCAGATAGGAGAATAGTCCAGTCCTTGTGATTTCTACATATATCATCCAATTTTTCAATTATTAAGTCAAACTCTTTAGTATTAGGAGAGAAAGTACATAGTGGTCGGCGGAACATCTTGTGAGGGGAGGAAGTCAGTGACACAAAAACGCATTAGGTTGTAATCCTTGAAAGACTTCATACCAAAGCTATAAACTGAATAACCACAGTTCCATTGCAACGTAAAAAAAACACCATACAAGCAAACAAACAAACAAACCAAAGCTATAAGGAGTTGAAATTTAAATTTGGCTAAGATGTGGAGAGAGAGAGAGAGAGAGAGATTGAGACCGAGGAGAAGAGAGAGAAGAGGAAGGAGAGAGCGAGAGAGAGAGAGAGGAGAGAGAAGAGAGAGAGAGAGAGGAGTGAGAGAAGAGAGGGAGAGGGAAGAGGAGAGAGAATTAAAATCAATGCCTAAGGGAACAGCCTAATATTGCAAGGGCTTCACAACATTCTCTGGACTCAGCATAAAGGATCAAATATCCGTAAATAGATTCTTTTCTCTAGTTGTGTACGTCATCAATTACGTCACTGTTGGTGCTGACAGGTCTTCTTTGATTAAACATCAACCTCAGTCAATGGATTTCTTGAAAGTTTTTCTTTAGAAGTGTTATCACAGTGGAACTCTGACCGAGCTAAATCAGACTACTGACGCTCTCTGAATCTTTATTATCGCCGCTTGTTTTATAAGCAATTATTGTCAACACAATTTAGTATCTTGCTTTGTAAGCTAACTTCATTCGGCTTTAAATGAGAACGTGGTATTACCCTTAGAAAAATGAACA
>NC_087216.1:36071377-36083877 GCF_015104395.2 Macrobrachium nipponense
TGTCCCTCAGTTAAACCTGGGTAGTACCTAGAAAGAAACCCCCTTCTGCAGATCTGAGGCTTCCATGCATCCCTGGGATCCATTGGAATAGGACACCTCTGCTGGACTAGGGACCCAAGGCTCACTCCGGAATCGCAGGAGGATTATTTCTAAAATCAAATCTGAGCCACTCTCTTGAAAAAGGCACAACACCTACCTCCTATTTCGAAGGTCTAGAACCCATTTAAAAATTCCTCTTGAGACTATCCTCAGTTTCTATTTAGCGAAAGTTCTTTTCCTCTTCTTCTTTTTTAATAAGTCTCTCAAGACTGGTCTAGATAAGAGGAATAAATTATCTATGAAGAAAGAAAGACAAAACACAATAGCTAAGATTCTATCGACCACGTCGTTTTAAATAAGACATATGCCATAAAAATCGAATCACAATTGGGCAAATGGTGCTTTGTCCATAACAACCAAGTTCGGCTCCTTAGGGCAGAGTGCTAAGATCCAGGCAAAGTAGATTTGACTCTTGCTTGCCTGCATCACAGGAAAGCTTCGGCTAATTTCAATTTTCGGGGTGAGAGCAATCGCCATAGCCACTGTTACTCCTCAACACGGTAAAACTATAAACTGCAGCGAAAAGCAAAAATGAAAAAGGATTTATCCCGCCGGAGAAGTGGAGCTCTAAGATATCAAGTAACGCACACACAGACCAACATGCATGCAGACAAAGAAATTCATACAAACGAGAGTACTACAGGGGACGTATAGTACTCAGGTTACAAGGATCTCATATTAGGACCACTAAAACTCATATATATATATATATATATATATATATATATATATATATATATATTATATATATATATATATATATATATATATATATATATATATATATATATAAGGCAATTTCTTTCTGTCTGTTGGTTATGCACGCCCAGACTATGAAAGCTATGGCTACCAAAAAAAATTTTTACCTTTGACGTTCCTCCCCCCATGCCCAGGAAGATTTTAGTCAAAATCCGAAATTCGAGGGCCGTTTCTAAGGGGGACGTAAGCCTCCTTTTCGTACCCCCTCATTTTTACAGCTTTCGGAGTTGACAGCAAACGCTTTCCGATTTTCACAACTTCTTTGGCTTGACAGGAACCCAAGTTATTACTTATTCTGGATGTGATTGCATAATCTACCTTATATGGGTTGTCATCACGGATGGCATGTCCATTTTTTATCCTTAACAACGCTGGGTACAGAAGCTAATACTGGAATACAGAACAATTTACTTTTTGAGTGAAGAAATTTGCAAAAGGGCCAGAATAAAGAACTTCAGAAATGTGTTCAGCCTCCTTCAATCCGATAATGTAAATAACCATCCTTCGCCCGTCCCAGAGCCTAATCTACAAACTACCTTTTTGGTTAACGACCGTCAAGATGTCATTCAGGAAGAAGACCGGCGCTTTGTCCCGCCCCGTAGATCACAGCGAATTTAGGAAAGGCAAACAACCCAATGACTTGTTCGAATTTTTTAACCTTGTTAATGTTCTTTGTCGTTTGTTTATGTTTATTTGGAATTCTTCACCAATACCATGTCTCATTTGCTAGTGATCAAGTCCACAGTAAGGATGGACGAAAGCTTTAAGCTTTGTATAAATAATTATATAGATAAACAAGGATATTACTGTGGATCCCTCTATTGATATATATATATATATATATATATATATATAATATATATATATATATATATACTATATCTGCCTCACAAGAAAGAAAAAAAGAAACTGAAATCCTGTCACCAGAACATATTCTACTGAAGCTATCATATTTTCCGAAAAGAAATAAGAAAAACGTAAAATATAAATTATCTTTTACTACGATCCATTTCGAAAAATAAAGTCTCCATGGTACGTAGAATTACGCCTATCGATCGCTGACGTCACAGTCAGGCAACTGTGCAACGTTATGAGTAACATACTTTCATCTTCTTGCTTCAAAGACCTCTCCCTCCACGACTTCAAAACACTAATTTCCACTCAACGTATGTAACACACACATACACAAACACATATACATATATATTATTCGAGGTACAAATTTTTTTAGTTGATAATACTTTCGTCCTCTCGTGGGATCGAACCATCGTCCAGCGGACACGGGACGAAATCTCTCTTGTTAGCCGAATCGATAACATCATTGTCGTCTTGATTTGGTCCCTGTCCGCTGAACGGTGGTTCGATCCCACGAGAGGAAGAAATTATTATCAAATAAAATATTCCCTTCGGTTTACATATGTGAAAATATATCAATTCCGAGGTAGAGCGAATTAGATATCAAAGGGCATTTTAGCTCGAATAATTAATATGAATCGCAGTGATGTGATAATTATTCATATACATACATACACGTATATATACGTATGTATGTATGTATGTATATTATATATATATATATATATATATATATATATATATATATATATATATATCGAGCTACAATGTCCTTTAATATCTAATTCGCTCTACCTCGGAAAATTAATATATTTTCATATATGCTTTGGTTAAGCATATATGAAAATATATTAATTCCGAGGAAGAGCGAATTAGATATTAAAGGACATTGTAGCTCGATATATGTATATGAATCACGGAAAAGTGATATGACGATATATATATATATATATATATATATATAGTATATATATATATAATATATATAATATATATATATATATATATATATATATATATATATATATATATATATATATATATATATATGTATATATATATATACTATAAATAGTATATATATATATATATATATATATATATATATATATATATATATATATATATATATATATATATATATATATATATATACGTATATATATGTATATTATATGAAAAGATTAATGACGATGAAACTACAACGAGGAGAGAGAGAGAGAGAGAGAGAGAGAGAGAGAGAGATGCCTACGCAGCACATTCTTAGGAGCGAAAAAAATATGGCATCCTAAGTTTTTACAAAGACCTTTTACTACTTCTGCTCCTACTACTACTACTACTACTACTCCTATTACTATCATTATAGAATGATTAAGGTACTGTATAAACTCCATATAGACCGAATTTACTTAAATTCAATTGGTAATTTATTATTATTATTATTATTTATTATTATTATTATTATTATTATTATTATTATTATTATTATTAAAATAGTTTTACCAGACCATGAGCTGATCATCAACTCTCACAGGACTGGTGAGAATTATTATTTTTATTTATATTTCTCGTTTATATAATCAAGAGCGCACAAAGAACGAGGAGTGAACTGGCATGTAAAGTAAACAGGTAAATGAACACAGCCAGAATATTAAACAAAAGCTAGAGCGACAACTGAAAGGTCAAAACCAAATTCATAGACTTGCGATATCTTTATAGATACCGGTTTGCCCGACCGGGCAGTTTAAAAACCTGGAAAAAAAGACAAAATAGAAACCTGGAAAAAATCAAAATAGAAATCGGGAAAAAAATAAAATAGAAACCTGGAAACAAGACAAAATGAAACCTGGAAAAAAAAAAATAGAAACATGGAAAAAAACAAAATAGAAACCTGGAAGAAACAAAATAGAAACCTGAAAAAAATAGAAACCTGGAAAAAACAAAATAGAAACCTGAAAAAAATAGAAACCTGGAAAAAACTAAATAGAAACCTGGAAAAAAACAAAATAGAAACCGGAAAAAAACAAAATAGAAACCATGGAAAAAAATACAAACCTGGAAAAAATAAAATAGAAACCTGGAAAAAAACAAAATAGAAACCTGGAAAAAAACAAAATAGAAACCTGGAAAAAAAAACAAAAAGAAACCTGGAAAAAAATAGAAACCTGGAAAAAAACAAAATAGAAACCTGGAAAAAAACAAAATAGAAACCTGGAAAAAACAAAATAGAAACCTGGAAAAAAAAAACAAAATAGAAACCCGGAAAAAACAAAATAGAAACATGGGAAAAAACAAAATAGAAACGTGGAAAAAAACAAAATAGAAACCTGAAAAAAATAGAAACCTGGAAAAAAACAAAATAGAGAAACCTGGAAAACACAAAAACAACAGAATGAAATTAATATTCCACTGAAAATCTTTGTAAAAATGTTTCTTGTTTCTTGTAAGACTGAACAGCTCAACTGATATATCTGGAATCGATCGACACTCAAAGCAGAATATGGAAATGCAAAAGAGAAAATGATACCTAAAACACGAGGAAATATAAAATAACATATTAACTTCGCAGAATACTTCGCTATCTTGAAGGTAACTGAAATGATCATGGGGAAAAATGCATCTTAGAGTGAAACCACAACGTACATTCATTTAGTTGAAAATAATATTGGCATAACATTGGAGAAATGAATTGCTAATAAAATCTTTGCCGTAGCTAAGTAACTGCCCCTTACAAATATGTTTAAAAAGGGATCATGAATCATTAAATGCTTCTGATTACATCGACAGCAGAATATCAAAATGACGAAAATAACAGTAATGCAAACAATATTTCTCTCTCTGATTATGTGAATGCCTTAGGCAAGAACGGAGAGATGAAATGACCGGTTGACAGAACGGAAGGATGAGCTGAAGAGAAAAAAAAGAAACTCCTGAAGGGACAGAAAGACAGAAGAACTGGCCAAGCAATAAATATGAACAGTAGACAGGATTAAACAGATATTGTTGTTGTTGTTTTAGATTAAGCTGGCTTTATGCCAGCACGGGCTCTTGCTCAAGAGCAGCCCGTGGCTGAACAGATAACTAATCTAGGGAGGGTTCAACGTTAATCTTCTGGTAAAGCATGTGAACATAAATGGACCGTTGGGCCTAAAACTGATGGATAGATACAAGACCTGACTGGAGAGGCAGAAATGATTATTGGATAGGCGACCCTTGGGAACAGAAGCTGAACAGGTGCTCATTGGCAACAACAAAAAACACAAGAATCAACCGAGAGACGGGAGGATCCAAGGACGGACAGAACATTCGATTGACAGATGAATGGATGGACAGATGAAGGGCTCCTGGACTGCTTACGGGAAGGAAGCCCCGAATGTTGCAATGTGCGCGCGTGCGGGTGTGCGTACGAACGAGCGCCAGGTTTACCCAGTTGACGACGGCCTTGTATCTTACTTCACTCGAAGATCAATATGGCTTCACAAGGAAGGGGTTATGCAACATCTTCGACAAAACTTTTGCCCGAACTCTCTCTTTCTGTGTGTGTGTGCATGTATGTATGTGCACACCCATACACATACACACACATATATATATACATACATACATATATATATATATATATATATATATATATATATATATATATATATATATATATATATATATATATATATAAAGCCCCATTAAAACACTGTGTATAAAGCTCATTAAAACACTGTGGTTTAAAGCTAAGGGCTATATTTCGGTGGAATGGCTCCATATAATGAGAAATTCCATCTATCTCTGAATTGCCTCCACGTGAATGAAAGAAATTTGCACCTGTTAAGAATTTAATTAAGTACATTCATTCTTACATGGCACAATTCTGCCCACATACCTGCATAAAAAGCAGGAATAGAGAAGAACTTCATTTTGCTGTTAAAAAATTACCTTACCTCACATGACATATTTTCTCTCACCTATAATCGACAACTCGTCGAGATATAAAAGCTGAAACTTTGAAAAACACAATAACGTTATACATAACTGAATATTCATCACTGGAGACAGCAAATCCTACATACAATATTTCATAACTTTCTATAGACAAAATATAAACACAAACTCTTCAAGGACTGAGCGAAATTGAGTAGCTAACCTGAACAACACCAATGAAGTCGGTTCCTGAAGGAGAAATTTGTATATCTGATATTTCATTATAAATTGGCGCCACGGCATTAATTTAAACTGGCAGCCCTGCCCCCACAGCCTCTGCAGTGCATCTACAGAGAGGAAGACTTACCACCAGCAGAAGACTTTTCCGAGCATTTGTCGCCATAAGAAATAATCTGGTTAAAAGGTGATCCACAGTCTTGTTGACCCGTATGTATGTTTGAATTGGACAGGTAGATTTCGCATATTTCCAAACATCCTTCTTCAGCTGAGGAAACGTATTATTGGAAAACAATGAAAATCTACTGTTTTCATACCTACAAATATACATCGGTATATTCTACTGTGGATCTTTTCACCATAACGAAAAATAAGTAACAAAAACGCCAAAGTTTCTTCGTCGTAATCGAGTTTTTTGTACAGTGCATAATGCTGTATGAAACTGTCAGCCACGGCCCATAAAAACTCTCAGTCGCAGCCCATAAAAAAAATTTTCAGCCAGACGCATGATCATGGCTAACTTTTAACCTTAAATAAAATAAAAAACTACTGAGGCTAGAGGGCTACAGTTTGGTCAGTTTGATGCCTGGAAGGTGGATGATCAACATACCAATTTGCAGCCCTCTAGCCTCAGAAGTTTTCAATATCTGATGGCGGACGGACAGATAAAGCCGGCACCATAGTTTTCTTTTACAGAAAACTAAAAAGCACGACATAGCGTCCGTGTGCGACAGTCGTAATACTTAGTTGTTAGTGTAACAGCAGGAAAGCAAATGGATTCCGAGCACATAGACACCAAGAACCCCAACCTTTCAGTTCCAAAGCAAATGACTTCGAGGAGACCAATATTAGGGCTATTATGTAAATATCAGCACAAATGGCTTTGCAGCACCAGAGATAGATTCACATTATTGCCCAAAAAGACAGAATGGGAGACAGAGATGAAACAATCAAAGCATCTGCATGTGTGTTTGTGTGTGTGTGTGTGTGTATGTCTGTGTGATATGTGCGTGTATGTGCATATAGCGCGAGAGAAATAGAGGGCCATCTTAGAAAACGGTAATGGCAAAAACCTATTAACAGGGCCATGCAGGTTTCTGGTCCCCTTCTGAACAGATATTCTACTTTACAATAATCTTCCTTATGTTCACATCCAGAGCACCATTAAAAAAAAGGAAAAAAAAAATTTAAAGCGGTAACCCGAGATGGGCAAATCAAATGGCAGAGGAGAAGAAGAGGAAAAACAATCAGGCAGATAGAACGAGAGTGTAAAGTGTAACCGCAGCGGCAGCAGCAGAGTCCTTCAGAGCTGAACCGCAGTCCTCATTCTTGCTCTGCATTTGTGCGTCCTTCAATGCGGAAACCGAATTTGGCAAGAGAACGGCACAACTCAGTGAGAATTAGATTCTTTATCCGGCAGTCTGGTGAAGTTCCTTATTGCTCCGTGAAATACACAGCAACGTGTATCAACAAAGGGGATTATAGGCTTTACGTTGAGACTTGTTGTTGGGCCAGGGACAGCCTCCGGACAATGAAGGAGACTTGGGACAAATTTCGGAGAAAAAACAAAAATACTTAACATCGCTATTGCCAGGACCTGCCTTCTTGACCTTGTCTTACACTGCCGTCGTTTTGATAGTATGGGGACCACTAGTATAGTCAATCAGCGGTAATGAAGACAATATTACTAATTTTTCAATATGGTAATAATAATAATAACAATTCCAGTTCGCTAATAATAACAATAATGAACCAAACAAAACATCTTTCAGTTTTCTTCTGAAGATTGAAAAAGAAACCCACAAAATTACTATGTGTAACGTGTTTACGTATAAGTACTTACATTTTCTTTTACTCAAGACTCGAGTATTTTCAGGCCCTATCTGTGTCCCTTTTTCAAGAGATGGCCTGACAATCTACACATCTCTTGAAAAAGGGCCACAGATAGGGCCTGAAAGTACTCGAGTGTTGGGTAAAATAAAATTTAAATACTTGTAAGTAAACGCGTTATAAACAGTAATTTTGTGGGTTTCTTTTTCAATAACAAAAATATTCATAATTCCAATGCGCTAGTCATAATATTCATATTGCTATTGATAATAATAAAACACTAATAACAATAGAAATAAAAATATCTTGCTTACAAGTAATAGCAAATACACGAACGTTTCTTTTTGTAGGGAAAATACTGTGAGGTGAAGAGAATACCAGTGCTAGATAAACATGATCTCCCAAGAAGGCGTGGGGTCTGCAACCTCATGTCTTACGAAAATGTAACATACAGGCACCAATGGAAGGATGTCCTTTTCTAAAACTACCACTTCCCACTTCCTTTCAGGAAGATCAGACCAAATAATGACAATGGACCATGACCCTCTGATTGACCTGAAGCGACCTAGCGTCCTGTGCTGAACAATGGAACGAGCGACCTGATCACCCTACCTAACCCAGACCGGCAGAAAATGAGCGATTAATAGTCCGGGAAATCGGATGTAGGAGGAGAATCCTGAATTCCGCAGTGGAAGGGAGGAAGGAAGGAAGGAAACGATCTCTGACCTGTGCATTGAGGATATAAAGCTTGTGCGCTATTAAATCTAGTAAAACTTCGAGAAATCTAGAATACTATTGTGGAATTAAATCTTGTAAAACTTCTAGAAATCTAGAAAATTTGTGTGGTATTAAATCTATTAAAACTGGGGGAAATCTAGACAATTTGAGTGGTATTAAGTCTAGTGAAACTTCTAGAAATCTAGAATAATTGTGTAGTATTCAATCTAGTAAAATGATAGAAATCTAGAAAACTTGTGCTGTAATAAATCTAGTAAAACTTCTAGAAATATAGAATACTTGTGTGCTATTAAATCTAGTAAAACTTCTAGAAATCTATAAACCTTGTGAGGTATTATATGCAGTAAAACTTCTAGAAATCTAGAATACTTGTGTGGTAATAAATCTAGTAAAACTTCTAGAAATCTAGAAAATTTTGTTGTATTAAATCTAGTAAAACTTCTAGAAATCTAGAAAACTTGTGTGGTATTATATGCAGTAAAACTTCTAGAAATCTAGAAAACTTGTGGCATTAAATCTAGTAAAACTTCTAGAAATCTAGAAAACTTGTGTGGTATTAAATCTAGTAAAACTTCTAGAAATCTAGAATACTTGTGTGGTAATAAATCTAGTAAAACTTCTAGAAATCTAGAATACTTGAGTGGTAATAAATCTAGTAAAACTTCTAGAAATCTAGAAAATTGTGTTGTATTAAATCTAGTAAAACTTCTAGAAATCTAGAAAACTTGTGCTGTAATAAATCTAGTAAAACTTCTAGAAATCTAGAAAACTTGAGTGGTATAAAATCTAGTAAAACTTTTAGAAATCAAGAAAACTGTGATGTATTAAATCTAGTAAAACTTCTACAACTCTAGAAAACTTGAGCTGTATTAAATCTAGTAAAACTTCAAGAAATCTATAAAACTTGTGTGGTATTAATCTAGTAAAACTTCACGAAATCTAGAAAGCTTGTGTTGTATTAAATCTAGTAAAACTTCCAGAAAACCTGTGTGGTATTAAATTTGACAGAAGAAATCACAAGAATGAGAATGATCTCTATCTCGACTGAAGTCACGAGATGAGTTCCCGAGCATTCATGGCGCCCAAAAAGCAAAGACCAACGCCCCACGCAGCCTCATGAAACGAGAGATAATGTTCCTGGAAATAATGTTCCTGGAAACGACAAGTGATACTCACCTTCGAGGACGGGGTTGGACTGCAGGAGGCGTTCATTGGCCTGGTTGGGAGCGCGGGGCGTGATGGCGGCCAGGTATTGGAGCACCAGTTTGGCCGCCTCGGTTTTCCCCGAGCCGCTCTCCCCCGTCACCACGACGATCTGGTCGCTATTCCGCTCCCACACGCCCCGGTGGGCGGCGTCGGCCACGGCATAGCTGGAATAGATGGGATAAAATGAACATAAAAACACTTGATCATACAACTGCATATATAATGTTATGATAAACAAGATAATGAAGAAAATACGCCATGGAATTCACACGAAATATTCATACAATTATCTTTCTTAATTATTTCCGAGATGTAGCCATACATGGGTCATTATGAAAATATTCTTTATAATAATAATTCATAGTTCAGCCTCTGACAAAGTATCATCTTGTGGACAATGGAAATATAGAGAATAATACCCCCACAAAAGCAGAAAATTTCGTATCAAAGTGGTGTTCGATATATACAAGTATCAAGTCATGGTTAGGAGGAAAATATTCTACATAATAACAAAATCATGCTTCAGCCTCTGACAAAGTATCATCTTGTGAACATATCAAGGTGTTCCCATATCCTTAATGCCTAGAAAAAAAATGCCACTGAGTCTGTCCCGATCTTTTCCTTCTGACTGCAATCACTTTCCAGACTAATCCATCAACCGGATTTCATCCACCTCACCCAGTTTAAAAACTGATTCACATTTTTTGGCCTCTTTTAGTTTGGTTTAGCATCTTGTCGCCAACTGGCCCATTTTGATGGCAAACCTTCGTCATATCCAGTTAATCTCTTTAAAGAGAGGAATAATGTCCAGCTCCTTTAACCCGTCACTGAGTAAATGAGCCTCTCTGTCCAATTGCTCACTTCCAGAGGTCCTCTATTTTTCACACCGTTGGACGGTGGAACTTTCAGCCTCCCAGAGGATGTTGTGCAGCGAAAATGCAATGAATTTCTGTCCTAATACTTCATACTTTTTATCTATTTATTAATTCTCTTTTTTTATAATTGGGATTTCTTTCTGTATTTCATTTTACTTCCTCTTACTTCTTCCTAATAAACGTCACATTCTTTGAAAGCTTGAACTTCAAGTCAATGGCCCCTGTGGGCTTCTTTCATATGAATAGGTTTCATCTGCTGAATAATAATAATAATATAATAATAATAATAATAATAATAATAATAATAATAATAATAATAATAATAATAATAAGAAGAAGAAGAAGAAGAAGAAGAAGAAGAAGAAGAAGAAGAAGAAGAAGAAAAAGAAGAAGAGTTTCAGCAACACAAGAGAAGTAAGATTAACCTGTGCTGGAAGGGTTGCATTCATTGATTGATTGGTTATGAAATTTAAGTAAAAAAAATTAGAACAAATTTCCTTCAATGCCTGTTAAATTTCAGTAACCAACATTTTATTACACACACAGATGATGAATATACAGTATAGTATATATATAATATATCATAATTATATATATATACTATATATATATATGTACAATGGAATTTTTTGAAAAAAACGCCTACTTACCCTTAATATCATTTTATATTCCTGTAAAGTGGTATGATATGTTGATGATATTTTAGCTGTTCTGCCTGCTGGTATTGATGTAAATTATTTACTCTCTAAATTAAATAACCAGGCACCATCGATTAAGTTTACTCTAGAATTGGAAAAAGACAATTGTCTCCCTTTCTTAGATGTATTGATACATAGAGAACCATTTCAATGTAAATTCAGTATTTATAGGAAACCAACCAACAACTTAACTTAAGTTCATTTCTATTCAGGCCACCATCGTAACATCAAAATATCAAATTTTTCTTCTATGTCAGTCCCCAATATTTGGATCAAGAAATTGAATACATAAGAAAAATAGGGAAAGATTTATGTTATCCTTCACATATATTAGATATTTGTTATAATAAAGCTCACAAAAAGTTTTATAGTGTAAGTAACACGGAGAAAGAAAATTCTAAGAACATTCTCAGTTTGCCTTATTTTAACGGATTTGAAACCATTAAATCATTGTTAAAAGCCTTTAAGGTCAACCTTGTTTTTTCCTATAATAACACACTAAAAGGAATGTTAATAATGCCCCAGGGAAAGCAACAACATAAGATATAAAATTCTGTGTATGGACTGCCCCTCTTTTTATCTCGGACAGTCAAGCAAGGGCTTAGAAGTAAGATTAAACCAGCATAAATATTCTGTAAAAACTGGGCAAACATCTAATGCAATATTCATTCATTTAAGTGAAAACAACCACTGAATAAATTGGATTGGTAGTTCAGTAATTGCAAGGTCAAAAGATGTCTTATCACGAAATCCTTTAGAATCTGCCATAATACAACTTACTTCCCATTGTAATTTTAATATTAGTTGTGGCCTGTGTCATTTAGACCCTTGTATTTGTAGCATGTTTAAGAATGACCTCAAAGATATAATTACAGACTTAAATACAAATTAGTTGCCTTAGAGATATCTTCGTTGTATATGTATGTTTATGTATTGTGAATAAGTTTTTGTTTACAAAAGATCTGAATAGCTGTCACCCTATATAATCCTTTAATTGTCTTGTCCATGTGTCTGAGCAGATTGACTTAATCTTTTTGTTATTTTTTTTAAATTGTACCCATGTTTATGCTTGTTTGGAAAGGTTACTCATTCTCAGGTGTGGCCGGAATCTAAGTACTAATCTCCTTATAATCCCTATCTGTCAGTTATACGACCTTTCCTGTACTGTCAATTCCTCATGTAAGTCAGTTTATCTGCTGAGTAAAGGACGTTGTGTCGAAAGATCTTGTAGACACTCCGTTGTTTATTTTCCTTCGTGGCTTATACTTTTATTTATGGATTTATCGAG
>NC_087216.1:36091377-36121377 GCF_015104395.2 Macrobrachium nipponense
CTAAAAATCTACGGCTAAAGTTCTGAACATGACGACAATCTGACTTGTTAGGAATCCAGTTTCTTAGGAAAGATACAAAAAAATCTATTAAAAAAAAAACATATTGTTTTCCTCACAGACCAGCCAAAGTCTTCTCTTCCAGAATGTGGGGTCTAGTCCCCCTTCCCACGTCCCCAGTTATGCCACTCTCGATGGCGAGACAAAAACCTATAATACCCCGGTCCGAACACATAAGCAGAAAGGGAATTCCGAGGCTTCGAAGCAGAGGGAGAGAAACAACGACTTAACCAAGCAAAATAATGAAGACTGGGTCTTTCCAGAAGTCTCTTTCTTTTGATCAATTGAAATAAACAATTAAAATACGAGTATTTAACCTCTCTATCTTTCTGACACTGAGCTCTCTGCAGTTGGAATATTTGGAATTCTTTATGAATCCCTTACACGTACATACACACATACACTATATATACATGTATATATTTATATGTAAGTATATAATGTACTATATATCACATACTTATACATATATAATATATATATATATATATATATATATATATATATATATATATATATATATATATATATATAAATACTTATATATATATATTATATATATATATATATATATATATATATATATATATATATATATATATATATATATATAAAGGTTTTTTTGCCACGAAGGAAAAAAATGAAAAAAAACGAGTAGGCCGAGTACTTTCGGTCCTATTCGGAGTATGCCTCAGTAAAGGGTCCGAATAGGACCGAAAGTACTCGGCCAATTCGTTTTTTCATTTTTTTCCTTCGTGGCAAAAAAACCTTTATTTATACATAGCATCACGTTTTATATACTTCGTGATCAAGTTATATATATATATATAATATATATACTTATATATATATATATATATATATATATATATATATATATATATATATATATATATATATATATATAACTTGATCACGAAGTATATAAAAACGTGATGCTATGTATAAATAAAGGTTTTTTTTGCCACGAAGGAAAAAAATGAAAAAACGAGTTGGCCGAGTACTTTCGTCCTATTCGGACCCTTACTGAGGCATACTCCGAATAGGACCGAAAGTACTCGGCCTACTCGTTTTTTCTTTTTTTCATTTTTTTCCTTCGTGGCAAAAAAACCTTTTGGATAATATACTATATATATATATATATATAATATATATATATATATATATATTTATATATAAGTATATATATATATATATAATATATATATTAATATATATATATATATATATATAATATATATATATATATATATATATATATAGTATGTATGTATGTATATAGTACAATTATATACTTACATATAAATATATACATGTATATATAGTGTATGTGTGTAAGTATATAATATATATATATATATATATATATATATATATATATATTATATATATATAATATATACTTATATATATATATATATATAGATATATATATCTTATATATATATATATAATATATATATATATATATATATATATAGTATATATATATATATATATATATATATATATATATATATATATATATATATAAGTATATATATATATATATATATATACATATATACATATATATGTATGTATTGTATGTATGTATATAGTATATATATACTCATATATCATATATCTTATAAACAACAAAACAAATGGAAATAAAAGCCAGCAAACCACAGTAACAATTCTTTCTACATATGCCCATATGAATAAAACATAAATGAAACAGGAGAAATTAATACCAAATACAGAAGCAACCAACGACAAAAAGTAAAAAAAAAGAAAGTAAAAAAAAAAGAAAGAAAAAACAAAAATGAATATCATTGTTTATAGACCCTACGACCCCAGAGCAATCTTCCCGGAAGTTTTTGCAAATCGGATCCAGATACCTTCGGGGAGCGTGAGAAGGCGCTTTCGGGAGCTTTGACCGGAATTCGGGAGGAGAGCAGAAGGTGCAGTGCAAAAAACAATGTGAATGGAAGACGGCCAGGTCTCTCTCTCTCTCTCTCTCTCTCTCTCTCTCTCTCTCATCTCTCTCTCTCTCTCTCTCTCTCACACGCACACATATTACAGGTATGAATCAATGTGTTAGTGAATTACATACTATATCAGCTGCTCTTGCTTGAAGACAGAGAGCGCTGTAGAAACAGCCTTCTTGAATGAAGGAATCTGATTCGTATGCGTTTTTAAGCTGGTGGCTGTCCGTACTGTTGCCACAGGAGGTTTTGAGGCGTGGGGGTATGTACATTCGTTTGTACGTATGTCATAGGTCTGACCGATCAAGGCACTTGAGGGAAAGACACATTCCTTTGTGATAGGAAGAAAGACAGTCGCAGGAACGGCAAGTGTCAGGAGAAAAACCCATCTCAAGGTATCTCTTTACTTAATATTGTGTTATAAGAAACGTAACGAATATATCTTTATTACAGATGGGCTCTATACCATGATACTAGAGACGGGATTCTCTAAACTTGACTAATACAATGTAACAATTGACATTTTGAGTCTAAGAGTGATTACTTAGACTAAGCCAGGAGAGTGGAATGATAAATTAATAGTTTTCTTTGTAGGGCAGACTTGGGTTTTTATCACTCTGACTTATTAATCATTCTGTTCCATTTTATGTTCATCTGCATTGGGTAATAAGTTGTATATTTTTGTATTTACGTGAGCTCAATAGCCTAATGACATGTTTGCAGATAGAGGGCGCCCACTGTCAACAGTTAAGGGTTTTCAATTTGTGTAGTTTTGTCAAAAGGGAGAGAGTTAGAGTGGTGGCAGCGGTTTAACAAGCTTTTTTATACATTTTATAGGCTGTAGATACGCTAACGAAGGGACTGGTGACTAGTTAGACATATATTTTTTGGTAGGAAAAGGGGTTATAATCATGTCACAGGCAACTTGGGGTTCTTTTTGCTGATTCAATGGTTTGGCGTGGTGTTCGAAGTGTCGGGTTACTTGGGTATCTCTCTGCATCTCAGTGTTAGCCGGTTAGTGATTCATGAAAACCAGTGTTTTAAAACTGCGAGGGGAAAAAGTTTAATTTTGACATATTAAAGTGTTTCGCAAGTGTGGTGAATAGGCTATGCATATTTGCTATGCGTATACGAATTTGGTTTCCAGTCATATGAAGATGTGAGCGTGATTTTATGTTTTCTATTTTTATGTTTTCTTTCTTCTTTTCTCCTTTATTTTTTTTGTTTTGATTCTTTTTTTTATGTGATAAATTTACTCGAAGGGTGTTTTTGTTTTGATGTCTCTCGAAATTCGACGGACATTGGGGGGTTTTTGTAATGATATGAGCGAGGGTTTTTGGTTGTTGTGAGTCACACTCTGAGAGAGAGAGACCCGATGAGAGAGAGAGAGAGAGAGAGAGAGAGAGAGAGAGAGAGGCGAGAATCTGAGTGTCACTGGGTTGGGGATCGCTTAGTGAGCGTTTTGCACCTTTTTTCCTTTTCTATCCCCTCCCTATTTTTTTTGTTATTTTCGTGGGATGATATACTGGCGCGGTGCAAGTTTTGTTTTTTATTATCCATATTATTGAGATCGGGAATCTTATAGAAACATAAAAGCTTCCATAAAGAGAGGAAAATGGCGGATGCTATGAGTACCACAACGCTGCTACATCACGTAACGAACGTGAGTGCGGGCGTGAGCCCGTTCTGGGGAATTGTAGATGGTGTGTTATCTCAGCCAGTGCAAATATTTATTGAAGGTGTGAATAATTATTTAAGCACAAAAAATATATCGGATGATATAGAGGCGTTTAGAGAGGCGAAAGTTTTGCTAGATTTCAATAAAGGCGACCTCTCTCATTGTTGCTGAAGTTTCCAATTTGCAAAATGTGTACCTAGACTGATTTGCAAGCATTTTTGAAAACAGCTTATGGCTCAAAGGAACACGGAGATATGGTGAGGGACCTCAGGGGTCTTTATGAAATACAGAAGGGCACTAATAGCCTCGTAGAACATAGTTCAAAACTTTTTGACTCAGTGGCAGATTGGGTAGGGAAATTGAAAACATCTAAATGGGTTACAGGAAGTAGTGTCTCACTTGATAACTTACATAAACTGATCCATTTTTCGATGCTCTTGCACAATGTACTGGATGCAATAGTGAATAGCTTTGATGAAAAGATTGAACCTACTTCAGACGAAGAATTACTTTATGCCCAAATTGAGAAACATATGTCAAAATGTCCCACTGTAGATAGTACAATTTTTAATGGGACAGGCCCGGGAAATAGGGTGCAAAGAGACACAGAATTTTCTTCCCATCTGTGTGCAAAAGTTGAATATAACAAAAGATCGATCGATCAAAGGCAACAGCAGTTGCGCTGTTTCAACTGCAATAAACTAGGCCATCCAAAGAAATTGTGAAGAGTTAAATATTGTGGAATGTGTAAGAGTACGGATCACTATTGGCAATCTTGTCCGTCTCAGATACGGAGAGATGCGAGGCCTACACCTCAAGGTTCTGGTAATTATAATTGTGAGGACTTCCCAGGAGGTCAAACCAGAGGGCAAAGGGATCTGCGAAATGTGGAAGGCGGATCAACAAAAGGGTGCAGGTGATTAGTACGTGCCATTGTGGTTTCGTGGGGGACGCCCCAGAGCCCAGGATCCTATAGTTTATGGAACAGTAGGGGATGTGGATATCCCGATATTTTAAAGACTCAGGAGCGTCTATAAATTTAATGGACTATAATTTGTATCAATCCATGTTTTCCAATTACCCTTTGCAACCCTCAGTGGAGACGGTGGTTGATGTGCAAGCCCATAAATTAAATACCCTGAGTTGTGTTCAAATACAGTTTACTCTCGGTGACTGTACTAATAGAACCATTTTTGGTAATGAAAGGAATTGCGTTGGGCAACAGACTTTTGCTGGGTCCTCCTGCATGTAGGAGACACAGATTTCAATCCATGCGGTGTTAATGGGATAACAGTCAGAATACCTGGTATTTTTCTTCCTTATGAGGACATGATTAGAATGGAGGACATGGAGATTATTGAAAAAGGAGATGTGTTTGGTGATAATAATGGCGGGGATTCTATCGCAGTTCATGGCGATAACAATTGTGGTAATGATATTATGGATGGGGATGTTGATACTAATATTGATGTTATTTCTGATACCAACAATGCTGGGGATGATACTGAGGGTGGTAATGTGTATGGGGTGGTGGAAAGGGGAGATACTTACCACAAATATAGAGGTGTTTTAATCCGAGGATATTTGTGTTATTACCTGGTTCAAGACTATGGTCAAAAGTCAAATTGAGGGAAGTGAGAAAACCTACGGGATGTGGTGGTGTTATTTGAAAAGAAAATAGCGTGAGGCTTACGAGGGGTTATTAGCACGGCATCGGTGAACAGTGTATCCATGGATGGGACCACGTGGTTGGAGTTACTAAACTGTAATGATACAGTTAGGAGGTACCAGAGGAATACATAAATATTGGATTTCCAAGATTGAAGTCGTGATACTAGTTCAGTGGCTATTGTAGAGGGGAAACCTGAGTTTTCGGAGGAGAAATGCAATCAAGGAAACGAATATTTAGAGAACATTTAGCTAATGTGGATTATAGTGAACATGTTGAAGCGATAAGCAAGCTCTTAGCAGAATTTGGGGATATGGTAGCCTTACAAGGTGATAAATTGGGGTTGACTGTATTAGAGCATAAGGTAAATTTGGAGAATGGCACAAAACCTGTTAATATTCCTGCATACTGCATACCTTTCAAAATCAGAGAACAGGTAGAGAAAGAAGTCAATAGATGGGAGGAATAAGGAATCATTAGACCTAGCGTGTCTCCTTAAAACTTTCCCTTGCTAGCGGTGCCTAAGAAGGACGGGTTCTGTCTGTGTATGCGTCAATTTTAGACGTTTAAATGAAAAGACGATCCCTGACCGCTATCCAGTCGCGTGTATACCAGATCTTTTTGTTGAAATCGAGGGACATAATATTTATAGCTCAATTGATTTGGCACAGGTTTATTGCAGGTCCCTCTTTAGTGAAAGTAGCAAGGATATACGGCTTTTTCAGTGCCCAAGGACACTATGAATTTACGCGAATGCCTTTCGGTTTATCAGGCAGTCCGATGACCTTTACCAGGTTGGTGAACACAGTTTTGCACGTTGATTGGGCAAAAATGTTTTTGTGTATATGGATGACATATTGGTCGCAACAGACACGATCATGCAACACCTTTAAGTGCTTACAGAAGTACTTAGGAGGCTTAGATTAGCGGGGTTGAAAATTAAGCTAGCTAAGTGTTCGTTTTTGAAAAAGCAAATCATTTATCTAGGCCATGTCATATCTAAGGAAGGTGTTAGAGAAAATTACGATAAAGTCAAAGCAATAGCGAATTTGCGCACCCCCAGATCAAAGAAAGAGATTAAGTCATTCCTGGCTATCGCCGGTTTCTTCAGGAGGTTTGTGAAAGGGTTCTCTAATATAGCAGCTCCCCTAACTGATGTATTGCGGGAAGACGTTCAGTTTCAATGGAAGGAACCCCAGGCGGAGAATTTTCAAAAGCTCAAGGACGCACTAATGAATCCCTCTGTTTTGAAGTTTCCAGATTTTAGCAAACCTTTTACATTAGTGACTGATGCAAGCCAGGAAAGGTAGGTGCTTGCCTTATGCAAAAGTTTTGATTGGGAAATTCCATCCCATAGCCTTTTATAGCAGGAACTTCAGGACAAAAGGCACGCAACGAGAGATCAATGGCTACCATAGATAAAGAAGCATTTTGCAATAGTGTTTGAGCTTGGTTCATTTTAAAATGTTACCGATGGGGAACAAAGTAGAAGTTTCTTATAGACCATAAGCCTTATTAGTTATCTTTTTAATAAACCCGAATTTGTCGCCTAAAAGAGCTCGATGGTTTTTTACTATCAGAGATTTTTGATGCAAAGCTCAAATATATAGAGGGCAAATTAAACGTAGTTGCAGATGCTCTTAGTAGAAGTTTTTACGACACGGAAGAGTTCCAAGTCGCGCAAGTCACTAGCGAGGCTATACAATGGGATATATCTCTCATAGAGCAAAGGCAAGATGAAGACGAGACTCTAGCAGACGCGAAAGCATTTCTTAGAGGGGAATTAGTCAGGAAACGTTATAAGTTGCCTTTTTCGGGTTTGGAGTTAGAAGGTAATCTATTGGTTAAGAAAATTAAATATAAATTGAGAACCAGTGAAAGTAAAGGAGATACGACACAGATCAGATTTCCAAAATTCCTAATACCAGTGGTTTTGGATATTAGTTCATAAAGGTTCGGTAGTCCACACTTATGAATAGAAAAAATGGTAGATGAGGTTCATGCTAAATACATTTGGAAAAAAAACTGGGAAAGATGTGGAAAATTTTGTGAGAGATTGTACAGTGTGCAACGCATGTAAGCCTGCAAGAATAACTTCATGCAAATTAGGATTGTATCCTATACCGAGTAGACCGTTTCAGAGAATACATATGGATATCCGTGGGAAAATTTTTTTGTGAGTTCTAAGTATGCGAACAAGTACTTGTTTGTAATAATAGATGAACTACAAGGGTAGTAGAAATTTTCCCACTTAAGCATAAAATGGCTGAAGAAGTAGCCGTAGCATTTTTCAATGGTATCGTTTGCAGATACGGCTCACCCGAAGTTCTATTGACCGACAATGGAAGAGAATTTGTGAACAAAACTTTGGAATGTTTAGTGGAAGTCATGGGGATACAGAAAGTAACAATTATTCCATACAGACCTCAGGCTAATAGGTTGTGTGAACAAGCAAATAGGAAAGTACTCGAGGCTCTCAGGAAAACTGTAGGTGGTAATGATAAGAATTGGGACAGATATGTTAATGTTGTTAGACATAGTATTAACACTATGGTTAGTGATTCCATTAAAATGTCTCCATTTGAAGCTTGCTTTGGTTGCCCAGCACGAGGCACATTTGATTTGCTAACTATATCTCATCATGGGGAGGATAGATCGAGGTGTTGGTATCCACAGCGACCGAGAGAGACATGCTTGTCTCAGCCGTACTCTTGAATCCACAAACCAGAGAGATGGGTACGGAAAAAAGTATTTAGTAAAACATCTGATCCCAAGATCAATGTTGGAGACAAAGGTATTTTTAAAACTTCAACGTGAGAAATGAAACTGAACTACAAATTAGGCCCTAAATTTGAAGGCCATTTTCATTTTGTACAAAGTCATTGAAGGAAAAAAATCGGAAACAGATTTGTAGTCTTAAAGGAAAAAACAGGTCGATCGCAGTTAACACTTATCTCAAAATTGAACAGAATTGGTTGTGGTGATTAATATATTGTTGAGCAATTGCATTTCTTTTCTTTTTTTTCTTACTGTCTGATTTTTGCAATTTGGTGGTGAAATGTTTTAACTTTTTTTTTTCTCTTTCATTCCCTTCTACTGTTTTTTTTTTTCTTTCTTATTATGCGTAAATGTGAGGCGTTTGGGGTGTAAGATTTCGGGGTTCATATTTTATGTGGGAAGTTGTTGGAAATATGGCAAATTTTGTTTTAGCTGAGAAATGTGATGATAAATATGTGATAATTCCTGTGTGTAGGATATTTTTTTTTTTTTGGGGTTTCATAATGGTTTCTGGCGTTGCAAGTCTGACCAGACAAATCTTAGTGCGGTTCGAAGCACCTGAGGTATTCACAGGTGGACTTTTGATGATAATGCTGTGATGAATCCAGTTGCTGAATTTCCCTTTGGAGTTGATTACTCAGAGATTTGCACTATTCTCTGTTGACTATGGCATTCCACGGAGATGTATTTTGTAAGGGGGTTCTTTCCGGTCGTTTCTGGTCAATGGGATTGTTGCAGTAGCAAATTCCGTAACGGTACATATTACATTTTTGGGAATAATATTGATTATGTATATGTTTTTCCTCTCTTGGGTGCGTTTGTAATGAGGAAGGTCGATTATTTTCTTTTTTCATTATTACTTGACATAAATGTCGTCCTAGAGAATTAGATGACTGACAGGTTTTTTTTTCTTTTTTTTTCTTGTTCTGTCTGATGCTGAAATATTGCTTAATCATCGCCCTGGGGTTGATGGCGCTTGCGAAGACGAAAGTACGCCTGGGTCCTGGAGTGCTTATTGAGGAAGATCACCTAGTATAGTTGTCATCTGACAAAGTCACAATAAGTATCGAGTTCGAGAGCCTGGGTTCAGCCAGATTGGAACTCGAAGAATCGCGTAGCAAAGTTGAAGGACTGGTAAACACATTAAGCGAACTTGAGACTACAAGAAATCTGTCCACTTCACTGGGACGTCTTTTAGCGGAAATAAAAAGAACTGCAATCAGGGTACAAGGAAAGATTGCGGAAACACTCACTTGGGTCCCAGGGACAAAGCCAGTCAGGGGCAGGAACCCGTCTAGAAAACAGAAAAGGGGAGTACAGCTGTTGGCGGCCAGGGGTGTAGCTATTGCAGCCATAGCTGGAGTAGCAATAACGAGTTTGGTGAAGGTTGGGATATTAGAGGCGGAGCTCGCCGAACATGGTAAAGCCCTTAATTCTCTAAGAGGGAGGAATGAGAAATTAGAAAACGGATTTAATGAGTTGAGGAAATCAAGTAACACATTACACGCGACAGTAAAAGGAGTCCGGGAAGACCTAGATGTCACAATTACGTTTTTCACTATACACACTACACTGTTGAACGTTGAAAGAGAAACAGAATCTTTGTTGAATGAGATTAAAAGCCAAGTAGAAGCAGTTGTAGCAGCTTCACAGGGGAAAATTTCAAGGGAAATGTTGCCGATGGGAACTTTGGATCAAATATTATTTTTACGGGAGATTTACTTTATAGATATTATGGGATTTTAAAGGTACAATTATCAGATAAGGGGTTACTTGTTGACATACCAGTCAATGATAAAAAACCGTTTCACAGCTATATATTTAGGCCATTTCCTAGTTCTTTCAAGGGGTCGGTAGTGGTTTGGATAGGGGTAGAGATTATGTATATATTAGGTGAAGAATTCCAGTCCTTGGCAGTTGACTATGAAGTAGGATGTGTGTTAGTTTATGACGGATATATATGTGAAAGTAAGATATTCACTCTTCAACGTATTGACCTGTCAGGTTGCAAACTAGAATTAGCTAACGAGAATTTACCGACTCACTGTGACTTTAGAGAATTGCCTGATCCATATCAAGTAATATCAACGGAGACAACAACAGCGGTCTTCTGTGCCAGATGCAAGTTTTCTACTGTATGCAATGGGGACAACAACTCGCTCGTTCTACAGGGATCCCAGTTGTTCGATGGTTCCTGCCGTGTTCTCTCAGATTTCTTCATGGTGCTTCGTCGGTGTGCCTACAACTCGTCGCCAAAAGTGTTTATGAAACACTTACATGGAAACCATGAGGCGGTTCGAATTCCACCTACAGTGGAGACTGTTACAGTCCCGTCGCTGGAGGATAGTGACGAAGATGATTTTTCTTCAATGAACGTTACACAATTTCAATAATAGTGGTCATGTTAGGTGTTATACTGATCACAATTTGTGCGCTAGGAGTTCTTAAACTTCTGTGCATCCGGCGAGGCACAAGGGCTCCAGCAATGGAGGTAGCCCTAAATCATGTGGCAAATTGATACATTGTGCATTAGTTGCTGATGTGGTGTGCGACAGGAGTGCACAAAGGACATAGGTGGCCGAGCCATCTTACAGGTATGAATCGATGTGTTAGTGAATTACATACTATATCAGCTGCTCTTGCTTGAAGACAGAGAGCGCTGTAGAAACAGCCTTCTTGAATGAAGGAATCTGATTCGTATGCGTTTTTTTTTAAGGCTTTCGGTGGCTGTCCGTACTGTTGCCACAGGAGGTTTTTGAGGCGTGGGGGTATGTACATTCGTTTGTACGTATGTCATAGGTCTGACCGATCAAGGCACTTGAGGGAAAAACACATTCCTTTGTGATAGGAAGAAAGAGGGGGTCGCGGGAACAGCAAGTGTCGGGAGAAAAACCCATCTCAAGGTATGGCACATATTTTAAATGACTTGGAAACAATTGCCTTTGAAAAGAGAAAAGTGTGAAGTGTATCTCTTTACTTAACTATTGTGTTATAAGAAATGTAACGAATATATCTTTATTACAGATGGGCTCTCTATACCATGATACTAGAGACGGGGGATTCTCTAAAAAAAACTTGACTAATACAATGTAACAATTGACATTTTGAGTCTAGGAGTGATTACTTAGACTAAGCCAGGAGAGTGGAATGATAACTTAATAATTTTCTTTGTAGGGCAGACTTGGGTTTTTATCACTATGATTTATTAATCATTCTGTTCCATTTTATGTTCATCTGCTTTGGGTGGGTAATAAAAAAATAGTATATTTTGTATTTATGTGAGCTTTTAATAGCCTAATGACATGTTTGCAGATAGAGGGCGCCTGCTGTCAACAGGTAAAGGTTTTCAATTTGTGTAGTTTTGTCAAAAGGGGGGTTAGATATAGTATATATTTATATATATATATAATATATATATATTATATATATAGTTTTATAATATTTATATATATAAAATATATGTGTGTGTGTACACATATATATAGTATACATGCTGTATAAATGAATCACGATAATCTGGAATGTGTTCAATATAAAAAAGAAGGCAAAAGCCTCGCAGGAAAGTTGTAACGAAGGAGTACTGCGAGGTCTTTCGACTCAATGTCCTTTACTTAGTAGAGTAAAGGACATTGAGTCGAAAGGCCTTGCAGTACTCCGTTTCACTTTCCTTCATGGCTTTTGCCTCTACACACACACACACACACATATACTTATATATATATATATTATATATATATATATATATATATAATATTCATATATATGTTTGTATTTGTTTATTGTTTGTTTTTGTTTGTGCGTGTGAGTGTGTGCGAATTTTTGCCACTTGTACACACGTGATTCATCATTTCTATTCACTAACATTCAGCATTACATACTCTTTTAATATCGAATTCACTATCCCTAGCGAATACCTTACACCATAGGGGAAACAATACATAGGTGCTTCTGTCACTGTCTATCATTGTTTCTATAACAGGCCATGAATCCAATCCTAGCCGGCGCAAAAGCACTTATATAAATTATAATTCTCGGGTGTCGATTTTTTATTCATGAACAGTGAAATCGATATTAAACGGTATTTGCGGTTTTAATATTTTTGATGTGTTATATATATATATATATATATATATATATATATATATATATATATATATATATATATATAGATATATATATATGTGTGTGTGTGTGTGTGTGTGTGTGTGTATATATATATATTAACAAACGCAAAGCACTCCAGCAAGAGCCCAGCTTTTACTGGAAGAGCCGAGAGGAAATTCCCCATTCCCGAAGCGAGAAACGCAGTGAAGTGTATATTTTGGTCCAGGTCCGGAACAAACTCATGGCCATTTTTCATTACGGGCAGAATGGAGGTAGAGATTAAATCTGTGCTGGAAATTCTAGAGAAGACACCGGTCGGTAGTTTATGGGCCCTTTTCCACAAGGATAGAAGCAGATGGTTTGGTTGGACAGAGATGTTTATTTAAGGTGGTTATCAGGTGTTCCTTAAATTAAGGATTACATGTCTTCAGCTGAAGAAATTATCCATTAAAGATGTCTTTTGCATTGTGAAGGGAAAAATTATTTCAAGAACGTTTTTTGAGTGATTCATTACGGCTTTTAAAGGGCAAGCTTCTTAATTTATGAATAACGTTCTTTCGTGGAAAGTTACCAATATGTTTATTTAATCATTATTACTGGTTATTAAAAAGGACTTCATGATGGCGGATTTTAATACATATCATATTTATGTACCGTATACATAAATACTAAAAAAACATTAAGGATAAATAACAAGTGAAAAAGGGATACTTAACGATTTCATTATTAAACATCAATTTCAGTGTTTATTAATTATATGGGAAAGAATTTTAATTGGTCTAATGACGATTAGCTTTGAGAATAAAACATAAATAACAGACAAATCATTGCAAGCCACATACTTTGAATATTAAGGGTAGCATAGGAATAATGAATGACAGCTGTCAATATTAAATACTTCAGGAAGCGACACACTACAGGTATTCAAAATTAGAAAAAAAAAAAAAATTATATCAAACGGTATTCTAACTGATTATGACATAAAGGACAATATTTCCAACTTCTTATTAAGACATTTTTTGAAATACGCTTTTTTAACATAATCACAAACTTACTTTACTAATTAGTATATGAAAAGACTACTCTTCAGAGAAGTATTATCAGCTATAACCGCATTAACTAAATACGCAAAAGACAAACAATTGTTCGGGTATAGGTAATATTGAAAAAGATATACATACTATATTTAAAACAGACAACGCATTATTTCTGTGATTTCATTCATTTTTCACTATTGTAAAATATTCACCTCAGAAGATTTTACAATATTATTATTATTATTATTATTATTATTATTATTATTATTATTATTATTATTATTATTATTATTATTATTTGCTGAAAGAACTTCATTAATACAGGCATGATTTGAAAATAATGGCTATTTCAGCCGCGTTTATTTTGAATAGAAGTTTTTCTATTCTTCTTATTACGGACTTTTTCTTCTGTGCTCAAGTTGGCTATTAAAACGCCAAATGGGGGATTCGTGTCAAATATGTGGTATTTGGCAAACTGGATATATTATACAAAATGCACTGCAAATTGGATCTTAAGCCTAAATGGCAAAAAATACTAAATGACCCATCCTGGATTCATCTTGCTCAAGGGCGTCTGAGAGAGGAACAGACGCCCCTGAGTAAGAGGAATCCAAAATGAGTCATCTAGTATCTTTTGCCAAATAGGCTTAAAATCCAATTGGTACTGCATTTTGTATAATATATTCAATTTGACAAATACCACGTTTTTGACATGAATCTCCCAATTGGCGGTTTAACAGCTAACTTGAGTACAGAAGAAAAGTCAGTAATATGAACAGAGAAACTTATATACAAAACAAACACGGCTGAAATAGCCATTATTTTCAATCAAACCTGTATTATTGTTATTATTATTATTATTATCATTGTTATTATAGAACACCTGCAAAATTCCGGAAGAATCCCCAAGGAAATCATATTACATTTTTCACGTCCCGAAAATCAATTATTACTACTATATAACGTAGTATTTGTATCAAGCGACTCAGGGAGCCAAAAGCAGGTCAAAATATTATCATTAGGATCCTCAGCTCATGATTATTCTAACGCTGAGGAATTTAACGAACAAGTGAACATACAGATATCATTTTAAGGTATACAGTCTAGATTATTACTTTTAACGACATTCAAAATAAGTAAGTGATTACATGGAACAAGGGAAAAAGGCTACTCCTACCACTCTTATACAGAACGAAATTCACACACGAGAAAAATGGTAAGGACAGAGACGGGGAAACAAATAGGGCAAAATAATCCTACGCTATGGAAGTCCACACTGTCTGTGTTAAAGGATTTCATAAAATTATTTCAGTTATACGAAGTGTATGCATCTAACATTCATATGGATGTATGCTTACTAAACAAGACATTTAGCGTTTTTACGTGTGTTTTCACTCACATCCACACACAAGACACACGCAATAAATACATACATACATATATAAATATAGATATATATATGTATATAAAATTATATACATATATATATACATATATATACGTTATATTATAATATATTATATATATAAATATATATATATATAAATATATATATATATCATTCGAGCTACAAATGTCCTTTAATATCTAATTTGCTCTACCTCGGAATTGATCTATTTCATATATGTACCGAAATGGGGAATTTTTAGTTGATAATAAGTTTTTCGTCCCCCATCCATGGATCGAACCACAGTCCAGTGGACGGGAAAGGAAATCAGAAACGGTACATATATGAAAATATATCAATTCCGAGTTAGTGCGAATTAGATATTAAAGGACATTTGTAGCTCGAATGATTTATATGAATCACGGTGATGTGATAAGTAGGTAAGTATTCATATATATATATACTATACATATATATATATATATATATATATATATATATGTGTGTGTGTGTGTGTGTGTGTGTGTGTGTATGTGTGTGTGTGTGTTTGTTAGTCACAGTGACGTACTGTCTCTCGACTTCCTCACACTTTTTGCGATATGCTTTACAATATAAGCCTGCATCCAAGCTTGGCTCAAATGATAAGAACTTTCACCTTCTTTGACAGGTCAGACCGCATCCACCAGAAGTCCCCGTGATGAGGCCCTAACGCACTTTGCATGGTCGCTGCGGCCCCTCGCACGTGGGGTCAAATCTCGACACGGAAGTTCAAAGTTTCTTTTTTCATATGTTTTCCCAAAAAAGTGTGACGAAGTCGAGAAGCAATGACTTCATTAAGGTTATATTCTCTCTCTCTCTCTCTCTCTCTCTCTCTCTCTCTCTCTCTCTCTCTCTTTCTCTGTAAGAATATTTATACATAAATATATATATATATATATATATATATATATATATATATATATATATATATATATATATATTATACACACACACACTGCCAAGTGGTCAATCGTTTTTCTTGTGCTTTTTAGGCTGAAAAATTATATATTAGTATCTACTGCGGTCACTTTTTGCCAGACAAGTATGCAATTGTCAACTTGGCCATCATGGTCTATTCCAGCTCTAATAAAAATATATCTGAATTCGACAGGTATATGTAGCTTGAGCGGCAATAGAACTTATTTTTTTTCCCATTATCACTAACGGACAACAGTGTATATGCATGTATAGATATACATATATATATTATATATATTATTAATATATATTATATATATTATATTATATACTATATATGGAATTGTAATAGCCACAATGCCCTCTTGACTTCTTGAATTCTTTGCTCTTTTTTGGATACGCTTGTCACTACAAAGCCTGAAGATTCAAGTTCAAAAGAAATTTGAAGAATAAATCGTGATGTCTGGTCCCGGGAAACAAACGAAACTCACGTCCAATAATCACAAAGGTCACGTCCTCTTCAATTTTCTTTGAACTTGGGTCTGTGTGTCTGTGTATTTGATGCAGATATACATTATTTATATACATTAAGACATCTACCCTAAGCTAAACACAAGTACGCTACTTACTCAAGTCCACATAAATCCCAATGGTACTTACATATGAGGTGGTAGTTGGAAGACACACGCAGATCGGTAGGCGTGAATCACCTCGGCCGTGTAGAGAGCCAGCCGCCTATAAGGGTTGACCGATATAAGGCCCGTGCCAGCGTAAGTCTGCAAAAATAACAAAAGAATTTGTTATTAACATGATTTTTAAGATTATAAATTGCCTAAAATGAAGGTTTACTGATATCACTATAATCATTGTTATTGGTAGTATTGATGTCTAGGCCAGTCCCTTAAGACGCTCTTGATTGGCTGTTGATAAGCCAATCACAGGGCTGGAAACTCTCCCCAGTCTCTCTCGAGAGTTCACATGGGTAGCATCTATATTTCACCTCTCCTGAGGGCTACGTCTTTCAAAAGTATCCCTCAGGAGAGGTGGAAAATAGATGCTACCCATGTGAACTCTCGAGAGAGACTGAGAGCTTCCATCCCTGTGATTGCCTTATCAACTGCCAATCAGGAGCGTCGTAAGGGCCTGGCCTAGTCATCAAATGCACGGTTGATGTGAATCCACTATAGCGTAACCATGCAGTCATAAATGACGGTAACACGACAGTTATGACGTCATGGCAACCCTTTACCGAGGGACACAACATGTTCATTACCGGTAGGCTATCGTTGGTGCACATGAAAATAAATGCATGGATGCACATTACGTTTTATATAGAATTTATTAAAGATGTAATCTCTTATCATAATTATCTAAACGAGTCACAGTCGCATTTCAATGCTAAAACAGGCTAAGTTTCCGAAGAGAGGTGAAAACTAGAGCGAAGTAAAGTTGAAGAAGTTGGACAGCTGGGGTATGACGCGCAGGCTGATAGATGAAAAGTGAGAGGCATAATGCAGCGATGAGTCTGCAAAATAACAGGATGCTGAGGGGAGACTTTAGAACCTTCTACAGTACGCCGTTGAGGGGAAACTTTAGAACCTTCTACACTGCGCCTCTCAGGCAGGGCCGGCTTTAAACCTGTTTGATCAATTTGATCAAATTGGGCCCCGCGCCTTGAGTTGGGGGTCGGGGGGCAGTGGGAGCACCAAAGTTACCGTTTGAAGCCTTTTCTGTATTCTAAGAGAAATAAACCGCTACCGAAAATATGAAATGAAGAATGAGGAAGTATTATTCCTAACATTATGAAGCAGAAAATTTTTACTTGGAAAATCATCTTTATATTAGACATAAAAAAAACTGTCTTCATTTCCATAAGAGCAAGAAGAATTGATTGATTGTGTCTACTCAAACTGGCGTCACAACAGAGCCAGAAGAATAAAACACAGTCCAGGATAACCCAGGTGAGAATGGAACTCATTTCTGTTTTTTTTTAACATGAATAAATATTAGCGATACCCTAAGGTTATAAATGACGAACGTAACTATATATAGAGATTATTTATGAGTACCAAAAGGACCATGATGTAAATAATGTGCATCTACGTATACTATTTTCTGATATACACAAGATGCTAAATGTATGCCTTGAGGTTTACTTAGCCTTCCTATTTAATGAAACCACATAAATTACCATAAATCTATCTATTTATCTAGCCATCTACCCACTGTATATGCATGTATATATATTGTATACATTGCGAGAGAGTGCCTATGATTGAAACATTTATATATATATATGTATATATATATATATATATATATATATATATATATTATATATATATAATATATATATATGTGTGTGTTGTGTGTGTGTGTGTGTAAAAAAAATTTAAAAACTTCTGTTTAAAACTGGATACTCTTCAAGCATAAAAAGCCCATTCCCACACTGGTTTAAAGCTAAGGACTATTATTTCGGTGGACTGACTTCCGCACTTATGTATATATGTTTTTTGTCCATGAGGAAGCATGCCTTCATTACCATGCCGTTTTCCATAGTGGCGGGTGGAGACCCTTAAAAACGAACTTCCAGCTCAGTGGAACACCACAGAAGACGCTTCAGCACAGAACCAAAGAACACCCTTCAACACAAACTACATTAATCACCTCTGTCTCTCTCGCCTTCTGGAGCTCCCTTGATGTTAATGCCTTCTTTTTCCATCACCTCCTTCACAACGACCTGATCAATCCTTTTGAGGTGGTTCCTCTCCTTTTTCCAACCATTCCAAATCAAACACTTGTCGTCAATCGTTTATCCTCCATTCTTACTACATAACCAGACCTTACACCGATCAATCGCTTCACCCATGCTAACCTTTTCACTGGACTTCAACTTATCTCTGCATACCTTACACCTTCAGTTCTTGCACCACTTATATCTTACCAACAGTTTATTGCTACAGATTCATATTGAACCTCTTTTCTTTCATTTGCAAAGCAGAAGTTGGCTCAAAATCCCCTTCCTGCATTTACAATTAGCTTCCACAGACACCATCAAGTCTTCTCAATCTATTGCAAGCCTCCGGCTGCTCTTATTTTCCAACATAAGGGATCATACCGATAAATGTAGGTATTCGATCCAGTACAAGGACTTTCAGGTTTTGGGCAGAGCTTCCAATCACAAGGTTTTAACAATTAATGAATCTTTGTTTATTAAAAACTGGTCCCTCACTGAACACCCATGCCACGTCTACACCTCTTTACCTCTCGTGAACTGCTTACGTTTTTTGTTAGTCCTTCCTCTGTCTTCGCCCTCAACGGTTGGTCCTTATTTGTGTTTTTAACTGTGATTGTTTTATTGTACTTTACATTGATTATTTTAATATTGTAGCTTAATTTTATTGTACTAAATTAGATATTGTTACTTTTTAGCTTGAAAATGAGGCCTGCTGGTTGGCTTCGAAACGTTGCAACTTAATAAATATGAGTTCCTTGACCTGTTGGTGTGCTTCCCCTACCTTCATTGTATATATATATATATATATATATATATATATATATATATATATATATATATATATATATATATATATATATATACATATATATATATATATATATACTCTCTCTCTCTCTCTCTCTCTCTCTCTCTCTCTCTCTCTCTCTCTCTCTCTCTCTCTATATATATATATATATATATATATATATATATATATATATATATATATATATACATATATATATACATATATACATACATACATACTCATTATTGCGAGTATACGCTGTTGGGTGCAGCGAAGACTGAGAGCTCGAATATCTAATTTTTTTTTTTTAGAGAGAGAGAGAGAGAGAGAGAGAGAGAGAGAGAGAGAGAGATGTGGGGGAGTGAGTGTTGAATGTTATGGAGAGAAGAGGTGGGCCAATTCACACGATAAAGGTTGGGCTCCTGGTGAGAAAATAGATCAAAAGTTTGGGAAAACAGCCACAGAATTTCACTTTCATTTCTTTCTCTGTTGGCCTGAAGTCACTGCGATTGTTCTCGCTTTATATACTGTCAGGAAAAAGATGAGTCACGCATAAAGTGCAAGCACACATGCATGCAAGTACGAGGCTATTTGGCAAAAAATAGCAAAATAACTAAATAAAATTGCGAAAGAACTTGGCAAACACTCCTCCATCAACTTCACGAACAACAAACTTCCTTCCTCGAGATAAAGAAAAAAGGAGGATGGATGGGAGAGTGAGCAATGTACGATGACGGACCAAAACATGAGACGTCTTGAGTCTAAGAGTGACTGGAGTAAGGATGACGAACCAAATCCAGCTCTGTTTTGAGTCCAAGAGTGTTACCTAACAGTTCAGTAAGATAGCCACAGATGCGGCCTTACTCCGGCATGCGCATCATAAATTAAACGAAAAGAAAACAAAATTAAACTGAAATGATACAGCACCCTTGCCCGTCAGGGGTTCTATTCTGGTCTGTTGGACATCACCCAAAATAAAGTCAGGGTGTATAGCCTTTCCCCGTTTTTATGCTCCCTGATGCTGGCGGGAATTCTTGCTGGTTTAATGCACCGTATCTAATTAGGGAAGTTTCGTGCTCTCTTTCTGTACTCCTTGGACAACAAAGTTAAGGCTGGGTACGAGGACCTACTTTTCGTGAGAGCTGGGTGCATGTCTCGGGACAAAATGCCGTTCCTATTTCTCCGCGGGAGGATGCAACAGGTTATCTACACGCGATCACTCATGAGACGCGCAATAATCTTCCACTAAAATTTCATTCAGCACTTCAATTCGATTCTCATCCGACGTCTTATGACTGAGTGAATGTTTTCTCATTTTAACTCTAATTCTCCTTTAAGGTTTTAAAACGCAGGGCAGGCACAATAATAGAGGAAAGTTTTGACGCTTATCTAGATACGAGAAAAAGAATTCAAAGTTTGTATGACTTCCTTGGCTTAGGAAGAAGCTGAAATACAAATCTGGCTCACAGTGGTTATTCACATGTTCTGTGTCGAGGGAATGTCGTTCACATCTTTCCAAAATGCTTCCAAAGGGGTCGTATCGTCTTCAGAAACAATGCATCTTGAACAAAGGTACCACCGTCCGCTTCGACTTTGACTTCTATATCACTCGAATTTGGGTTTGACGGTGATATGGACTCGTGCGCAATCTAAAACTCCTCACTGCTATAGTTTACATCCTATCGGTATGATGTGAAAGATATGGCACGCAATTTACATGGCAGAAATTACAAATCATGTCCGATATAGTCATTCTCTTGCAAAGAAATAACGCTTTCGTGTTATCGAATTGTCAGAGAAATAATATTAGTCAACACAATTTGAGCTTTAGGTCTTGCTGATTGGCACCATCTCTAAAAAAAAAAACGACAATCCCGATTCCATTCAGTTTTCTAATGATCATTCACGAATGAGGAGTAGTGACTGCTTTACCTGACTTTCAATTATGCAGCGTCGAGTCACTGAGTTAAAAATAGAAAAGTTAGTCATCCTACCAACAAAATTTGCAGTTTATTTTTCAGATTAATCTAGTCTTCTAGAATGATTAAAACGTTATTTTTCCATGGTTTGCCAAAGGTTAAAAAAAAATAAAAATCAATGGGGGTTTTTCAAATGTTTGGAGTTCGTAATTTTAGGCGTGCAATGTGCCATGGGATTTACATATCTGTTCCAGAGGTTTACTACTCTTAGAGAAAATAATTTCACTCTCAAAAACGTACCTGCAAAAACGGATCGAATTTTTCCAGCCAGTGTTCACTGGTGTCTCTTTTAAAGCATTTAGAAGTAGCGTTTCTAAGTTTCTGGATCATGAAATTGGAAAAACACGAAATTGCAGGAGAATTATGTTTCCCCTACATTTTGTTTATGGTTGATTCCATTGAGACAGGAAAAACTTTATAATACCGACAGATCAAGCGCTTCTGACTTTGAAAATATATAAAAATAAATATCTTTAGTAACAATTCGTGCATCGAAAATTCACATACACACACACAAACACACACACACACATGTAAAGCAAACAGAATGGGAGTACAAAATTGATTGCTCAACATGTAATGTACCTTCTATTGGACAGCTGATTTCGAACTGGGCAAGCGAGTGACAATGCATAATGTAAGGCGTTGGAAACAAATTGCCAGTTTTTGCACGTAAGAAGTTTTTTGACCACCTGTCGACTGCAAATCACACGAAGTATGTTTTTTAAAAGTTCATCATTACACGGCTGATGTTTAGTCAAGGGAACCTTAAAAACAAGAAAATTGAACGATGATAGTTTTAATTACGATGGACGAATTTCTGAAGTTTTAAAAAATTGTCAGGTAAAACAAACTGTTAAATATCTTATAAATTTCTTATTTTTGCATTATGAATTTAGTAACTGCCTATTCCACCAAGTATCTTCTTGAAAACGGTTTCATCCATAAGTAGGGATTTGTCCAATTAATTTCTATTGTTGCCTGTGACCTCATATTGCTTCCTTTCTTGACTGTACTATTGAAACTATTTGTACCCTGAAGATGACTTTTACTAAGAGTCGAAAGTCCTCGTGTTTTGCGAGAGGTTCTTTATAGATTGTCTAATTAAGTAAATATATATATATATATATATATATATATATATATATATATATATATATATATATATATATCCAACGATTGAATATACCTGTATACGAGTATGAAATCTCAAAATAAATGTTATCATATACTGTCCATCTACTTTTGGTTCACCCTTATACACACACACACACACACACACACACACACACACACACAACACACACACACACATATATATATATATATATATATATATATATATATATATATGTATATATATATATATATATATATATATATATATATATATATATTTACATGTTTACTGAAATAATAAAGTATTCCTCAGTAGAAGGCGTTGGCATGAACCAACGAAAATGCTTGCGGTTGAGGTCACTGTCTCTTATCTCTTGACGGTGCCATACTACGCATAGTTGTGAAGACACCATATGAAGTAAATAAGAAAAAAGTCTATTCATGCTTAAAGGGAAGAAATGACAATGATTTCAATGAGTCGAGGGATAGGAGTCCACCCAAGAGGGAAGCTATAGTTACACCCCCTATTAAGAAGAGGGTTACATTACGAGAAAAGAATAAAAGCCTCATCTGGCAAGATGTTTAACATTTATGACAAGGGATGGGTGTGGGGGGGGGGCGCTCACAATGCAGTTGACTAATGGTGGTAAACTCTTATTTCCTTTTCTCCTTAGTGTTAAAAACGAAACAGCGTTTCTGGCTACGCATATCGACTCTCCAGGACCAAGATGGAATAATAATGTTATATATTGTTAAAAAGTGATCCGTGCGTTTTATGTTAACATAATTATTTTATGCACGAACACAACAAATATACGTATTAACCCGATTTGTAACAGAGTACTGTACTGTGAAAACCCTTATGAAAATGCATCATCTCTCTCTCTCTCTCTCTCTACAACGCAAATCAAGGCACAGATGCAACCATAGCATTGACAGAGAGAACAAATCAACACAGGAACCTTTCGCGTGTCCCTAAAATTGCCGTTGTTTGTCTAAGAAAGTTCATAAAGAACTTTTCCACCGATCCCTTCTGACCTGCCCTCCGCCATGCTCGTTCCGTCCTCCCTCCCAGGCTGAACTCCCCTGCATTTCGACGTCAGGGAATTTAGGGTTTGCAGGATTCTCTGTCCTCTCCGCATCCCTTACCCTACTCGCCCGATTATAGTCTCTCTGCTCTCTCTCTCTCTCTCTCTCTCTCTCTCTCTCTCTGTATGTGTGTTGTGTAAATACACAAACGCAAATGCAAACACACACGTATCATATATATATATATATATATATATATTATATATATATATATATATATATATATATATATATATGTATGTATATATATATATATATATATATATATATGTATATATATATATATATATATATATATATATGTGTGTGTGTGTGTGTGTGTGTGTGTGTGTGTGTGTGTGTAGTTGGTCTTCACATTCACCTTTCCCGCAGTATTTCTCTCTCTCTCTCTCTCTCTATCTCTCTCTCTGTGTATGTGTGTGTGTGTGTGTGTGTGTGTGTGTGTGCATTCAGCAGAAATTCCCCGAGCCAGGAGCTACATAAAGTTCTGTTATCTCTACAACATCAGTTTCCGAAGAGGGAAAAGTCTAGATAGCGAGAGAGAGAGAGAGAGAGAGAGAGAGAGAGAGAGAGAGAGAGAGAGAGAGAGAATTGCTACTGTAACCAGTAGAACTATTTGAAGTCACAGGAAAATTAGTAATAAAATGGTCGCAAAAAACCTGTATATGCACACTCATAAAACAACTGATCAGTGATTTTGCATGTTTGAACACTAAGTCAGATAATAATAATAATAATAAAGGAAAACTAGATGATGAAGTAGCCCCAGGACTCATGCGAGAGAGTTGTTTGCTCCAAGAAACAGCGCTGAATAGCAAGAAAAGTGATGGTACTCCTAAGGAGGCAGGATGTAACCCGGAACCTCATACTGTAAAAACCACCAGTCGAATAGGATGACTGTCATAAAAAAAAAAAAAAACAAAAAAAAAAAAAAAAAAAAATAAAAAAAAAAAAAAAAAAAAATAATAATAATAATAATAATAATAATAATAATAATAATAAAAATAATAATAATAATAATAATAATAATAATAATAATAATAAGATAATAATAAAAAGCATTGTTTCATGAGAATAGGAATAATAATCAAGATACAGGATACATTACACAAAGAAAGCAAGTTTAAATTAATATTTACAAATACTCAGTCGATTACCGAACTCACTTCGCAAGCCCTCATCGTCTCGCAGTGCACGTAAAAACCCCCCAAAAGCCATTTTATCCGCTTAATTATCATCTTTCTCCCTATACTGCCCCCATCCGGTGTTTCATCCGTGCTCCGTTTTTATCCATGTTACTACATAACAAATCTCCTTTGGTAAAGGGCTGCCTTCGATTTCTCCATCTCTCTTTCAACACGGGAGCTCCCGTGAGGTATCAAATCAGCAGCCCTATCCGCCCTCATATGAACGTCATTTTCATATTTTTAATAATTCCAGAGGAAAGTCTCTTGTTTCGCCTAACAACGGAATTCCATTGTATGGTTTGTACCTACGAAAATATTCATCTCTGAAGAAGTGATTTTACGGCTTAACGCGCCTCTGAAACTAGGCTTATTCAAAACATCCATTTGTACTGTGGATAAAAAGCCTCAAATAACTATACCTGAACCTAAGAACGCATACTCTCTCTCTCTCTCTCTCTCTCTCTCTCTCTCTCTCTCTCTCTCTGAGATTTACAAAGCAGTATTCGTGTGGAGTATTAGCTAATCTAATGATAGTTATTCGGTTCATGGAAAGCCCAAATCACCCACATACACTTATTCACGCCTGGCCCAAACTCTCCGAGTTTCCATTTTGGCAACGCCCCAAGTCTTGGTCTCAAGCAAGCAAAGCAGGTTAAACTGCTTTCTCCTGCGCCAAAAATGAAAGTTTACCAATCTGTACCTTGATGTTCTAACTCATTTATGCAATCTTTCAACTCTCAATTTTGTCATTCGCGTACTATTAATTTTCGGATACTGGCCCCCGGTGTCCCATTCCTTTTAGGACACTGGCCCTCCACGTCTCCCTTCACTTGGGAACACAAACCTTCTGCGTCCCATTCATTTTGGACACTTGTCCTAACTTTGGTGGCAGGAATAAAAACAAGGTTCTACAAAACAGTAAACAATGATCTTTTTAGGTAGGGTTCGGTGCGTTCTGTTCATCTTTTCGCTCGCTTTTCATTCAGCTTTTGTTTTAAATAAATATCTTTTTGCTTGTATTTTTTCAGTGACAAATGTTTGACTACGGGATATTTTCTATACCGAAGGTATATCATTAGATATTTTCTATCCACTTCCTATTTGAGTTTGGAAATTGAATACAGTTCCTTATTTTACTTTTTCCTTTTTCCCATAAGTGCATTCTATTATGAGGAAGTCTGTTAAGTAACTAAATTAAAGTACAAACAAAAACAATAGACCTTGGATCACCCTAATACAAACAGTCAAAATCGGTTCTGATGACCAACCCTATTCTGACTAATTGCGACATGACCAACCCTATTCTGACTAATTGCGACATGACCAACCCTATTCTGACTAATTGCGACATGATCAACCCTATTCTGACTAACTGCGACATGATCACCCTAGTCTTGACAATTGCGACACGATCAACATATTCTGACTATTCACGACATGATCACCCTATTCTGACTAATTGCGACATGATCACCCTATTCTGACTAAATGCGACACGATCAACCATTCTGAACTAATTGCGACACCGATCAACCCTATCTGACTAATTGCGACATGATCAACCCATACTTCTGACCTAATTGCGACATGCTCAACTATTCTGACTATTGGGTACATGATCAACCCTATTCTGCTAATGCGACATATCACTATCTGACTAATTGCGACATGATCAACCCTACTTCTGACTAATTGCGAAATGATCAACCCTATTCTGACTATTGCGAACAGATCAACCCTATTCTTCTGACTAAATTGCGACATGATCAACCCTATTCTGACTAATTGCGACATGATCAACCCTACTCTGACTAATTGCGACATGATCAACCCTATTCTGACTAATTGCGACATGATCAACCCTACTCTGACTAATTGCGACATACAACCCTACTCTGACTAATGCGACATGATCAACCCTACTCTGACTAATTCGACATTCAACCCTACTGACTAAATATGCACATGATCAACCCTACTCGACTAATTGCGACATGATAACCCTATTCGACTAATTTGACATGAATGACCCTATCTGACCCTAATGCGACATGATCAACCCTATTGACTAAATGCGACATGATCAACCCTATTCTGACTAATTGCGACATGATCAAGCCTATCTGGACTAATTGCGACATGATCAACCCTTATTCTGACTATTCACGACATGATAACCCTATTCTGACTAATTGCGACATGATCAACCCTATTCTGGACTATTCACGACATGATCAAGCACCCTATTCTGACTAATTGCGACATGATCAACCCTATTCTGACTATTCACGACCATGATCACCCTACTCTGACTAATGCGACATGATCACCCTATTCTGACTAATTGCGACATGATCAACCCTACTTCTGACTAATGCGACATGATCAACCCTACTCTGACTAATTGCGACATGATCACAACCCTATTCTGACTAATTGCGACATTGATCACCCTACTCTGGAACTAATTGCGACATGATCAACCCTACTCTGACTAATTGCGAAACGATCAACCCTATTCTGACTAACTGCGACATGATCAACCCTATTCTGACTAATTGCGACACGATCAACCCTACTCTGACTAATTGCGACATGATCAACCCTATTCTGACTAATTGCGACACGATCAACCCTATTCTGACTAATTGCGACATGATCAACCCTATTCTGACTAATTGCGACATGATCAACCCTACTCTGACTAATTGCGACATGATCAACCCTACTCTGACTAATTGCGACATGATCAACCCTATTCTGACTATTGCAACTTGATCAACCCTACTCTGACTAATTGCGACATGATCAACCCTACTCTGACTAATTGCGACATGATCAACCCTATTCTGACTAATTGCGACATGATCAACCCTACTCTGACTAATTGCGACATGATCAACCCTATTCTGACTAAATGCGACATGATCAACCCTACTCTGACTAAATGCGACATGATCAACCCTATTCTGACTAAATGCGACATGATCAACCCTACTCCTGACTAAATGCGACATGATCAACCCTACTCTGACTAATTGCGACATGATCAACCCTACTCTGACTAATTGCGACATGATCAACCCTATTCTGACTAATTGCGACATGATCAACCCTATTCTGACTAATTGCGACATGATCAACCCTACTCTGACTAATTGCGACATGATCAACCCTATTCTGACTAATTGCGACATGATCAACCCTATTCTGACTAATTGCGACATGATCAACCCTATTCTGACTAAATGCGACATGATCAACCCTACTCTGACTAATTGCGACATGACCAACCCTACTCTGACTAATTGCGACATGATCAACCCTATTCTGACTTACTGCGACACGATCAACCCTATTCTGACTATTCACGACATGACCAACCCTACTCTGACTAATTGCGACACGATCAACCCTATTCTGACTAACTGCGACATGATCAACCCTACTCTGACTAATTGCGACACGATCAACCCTATTCTGACTATTCACGACATGATCAACCCTATTCTGACTAATTGCGACACGATCAACCCTATTCTGACTAACTGCGACATGATCAACCCTATTCTGACTAATTGCGACACGATCAACCCTATTCTGACTAATTGCGACACGATCAACCCTATTCTGACTAATTGCGACATGATCAACCCTACTCTGACTAATTGCGACATGATCAACCCTATTCTGACTAATTGCGACATGATCAACCCTATTCTGACTAAATGCGACATGATCAACCCTACTCTGACTAATTGCGACATGATCAACCCTATTCTGACTAATTGCGACATGATCAACCCTACTCTGACTAAATGCGACATGATCAACCCTACTCTGACTAATTGCGACATGATCAACCCTACTCTGACTAATTGCGACATGATCAACCCTACTCTGACTAATTGCGACATGATCAACCCTATTCTGACTAAATGCTACATGATCAACCCTACTCTGACTAATTGCGACATGATCAACCCTATTCTGACTAATTGCGACATGATCAACCCTACTCTGACTAATTGCGACATGATCAACCCTACTCTGACTAAATGCGACATGATCAACCCTATTCTGACTAAATGCGACATGATCAACCCTATTCTGACTAATTGCGACATGATCAACCCTATTCTGACTAACTGCGACATGATCAACCCTACTCTGACTAAATGCGACATGATCAACCCTACTCTGACTAAATGCGACATGATCAACCCTACTCTGACTAAATGCGACATGATCAACCCTACTCTGACTAATTACGACATGATCAACCCTATTCTGACTAACTGCGACATGATCAACCCTATTCTCACTAATCACGACATGATCAACCCTATTCTGACTAATCGTGACATGATCTACCCTATTCTGACTATTCACGACATTATCAACCCTATTCTGACTAATTGCGACATGATCAACCCTATTCTGACTATTCACGACATGATCAACCCTATTCTGACTATTCACGACATGATCAACTTTATTCTGACTAATCGCGACATGATCTACCCTATTCTGACTATTCACGACATGATCAACCCTATTCTGACTATTCACGACATGATCAACCCTATTCTGACTATTCACGACATGATCAACTTTATTCTGACTAATCGCGACATGATCTACGCTATTCTGACTACTTGCGACATGATCAACCCTATTCTGAATAATCGCGACATGATCTACCCTATTCTGACTAATTGCGACATGATCAACTCTAGTCTGACTAATCACAACATGATCAACCCTATTTTGACTATTCCGCCCCCCCACAATCATGATAACTAACCCCTCGCGACATGATCAACTAAGACTAATCGCGACATGATCAACCCTATTCTGACTAATCGCAGCATGATCAACCCTAGTCTGACTAATCGCAACATGATCAACCCTATTCTTACTAATTGCAACATGAGCAACCCTATTCTGCCTAATTGCAACATAATCAACCCTAGTCTGACTAATCGCAACATGATCAACCCTATTTTGACTATTCGCAACATGATCAACCCTATTCTGATTAATCGCAACATGATCAACCCTATTCTGACTAATTGCAACATGATCAACCTTAGTTTGACTGATCACAACATGTTGAGACGAGTGAGCACCCACTACAAGTTACAGAACTCTGTCGAAAGCCATGAAGAAGCAACTAGAGTTTTTATTTGCTAATGAAATCAAGCATCAGGAAATATAGTAAAGCCTCATGTTTTGAGGCCAAAGTTAAAATCTTTCGTCTTTGGATATTGGATATCGAATATTAACTCCTCCATACACATTAACGAGATAGTTTTACCAACGCTGAGAATAAAGCAGGTCCACCTCTCTGGGTTGCGGTGTCTTTGAGGTTGTGTGTGCTGCTTAAATGGTCTATAAGGTTAAAAAAAGCTACATCGTGGAGACTGAAGGCTAAAATCACCTACTTTTCTAGGTTTTCA
>NC_087216.1:36126377-36141666 GCF_015104395.2 Macrobrachium nipponense
TTGGGGGGAAATATTGCGGTAAAAGAGAAATGTTTAAAATCTTACAGGTATAGGAAATTTCGGAAAAATATAGAGACGAGTGGAGAATAGAAAAAGGACAAGTGAAATTAATAAAATATATTCAAGGTAAACGTAAAATATGAAAAATACGAAAGCCAGAGGGAGTAAAATATTAGAGGCCATCAGAAAACTAGAGTGCGGCCTAAACCCGAAAGAAGCCATTTGAAAGAGACAAGACGGGGTTATTAGTTTTGGAAGTTGAGCGATGCTTTTGTTTTTTCCCATTCTTCAAGCTTCCTTCCTTCTCCATGGGGGTCTGTCGCTCCCTTTGGGTATGAGGTTCCTTTTTTCCTTCTTGGTCATCAAACCATGGGCACTGATGCCTTCGGAAAACCCGAGTTATAAAAGGACATTCAGTCGCCAAGTCCGACTGCCCTTCCCGAAAAATATCTATCGGACCCGAGATATTTACTTACCCTAAAATTATATAAATTCAGAATGACAACTAACTACTCGTCTGGGGCAAAAGCCCAGGGTACCAAAGGACAGTCCGATCTGAGATAGAAAAAAATTAAATTAAATTAAATAAGGCCTGTAAAAAATAATTTCTTATTTTCATTTCCTTACTGCTTTGCATATTGATTAAATGTAATTCTTTTCCTGTTTTTTTTTTCCCTTTCCACCTGTTTTTTTTCTTTCTGTCCGTTTTCCTCGTTTATCGTAATGCATCATCTGGCTTCAATTACATAAAGCAGTGCATTTTTATACGCTAATATGACTTACGATCATGACAACATTAATGCATACCCTGACCTATGCATAATGAAATTCGTTGTCTGGTGAACCTCTGTTGCCCTTATCAGAGACATATGCCCCTAAAACTTCCTCAGCTGTAGTAGGTTGCATCCAGGGTGAAGGGCATGTGTCTAGGCAATCCTCATGGTCAAAATAGTTCAACAAGAAAAGAAATAAAGATAATAATGGCAAATCAAGTCCAATGAACCGGTGTTCGTGCACACGTCAAAGAGAGCCTGCAGTCCGAACTTGGGCTCGGCGTCCCCTTGTGAAAGGAGCGCAAACACTCGACAGCAAACTGAAAGGGAAGCCAATGAGGACAACACCCGAAGAGGGAAAACTTGAGGGAGACATCCTGGGCATATGTAATCAGCTGTTTCTCAGACGCTTCTCTCAGCTGCAATTACTGGACGACTAATCATTATAATGAAGTCATTAAGGCGAAGTTTATTCTGTGGCCGCTCTCATGCATACATGGAAGAGAATGAAGAGCAGGGTATTTGAATAACTTGCCCCCCCCTCTCTCTCTCTCTCTCTCTCTCTCTTCTCTCTCTCTCTCTCTCTCTCTCTCTTATAATGATATATATATATATATATATATATATATATATACATAATATTAAACTACAAATGTCGTTTGATATCCAATTCGCTCTACCTCGGAAATATAACTGATAAGCTGTTCGTCACCTCGCCGGCTCGAACAGCTGACATGAGAATCAACGAGATTCAATGACCGCATTACACCACCCAGCTCAGCGGATCGAGTCCGTGACATGACGAATCACTTATCAATTATAATTCCCCTTCCATATATATAATATTATATATATATATATATAATATATATATATAATATATATATATTATATATCTATATATTATATATATATACATAAATATATATATAGATATATATTATAATATATATATATATATATAGAATAATATAATAATATTATATATATATATTATATAATAAGGTTCTTCTTCTAGACCGATTCTAAGGAAGATGTGTTGAGAGCGGTTAGTGTGGTCATTCAGTTTACTTAAGGATAGATTGTTCTTCGGGCACTTCCCAGAAAGTAATGTCTTAAGGTTTTTTCTTCATTTTCCCTTACTCAAACTATAGATGTTCCACCAGATCTTATATCTACACTTGAGAGTTTTTTGTTCTGAAACTTCTACCCAGAACTAAGTTGATTTCGAGAGAGCTAATCATTCCAAGTTCGTTCACCACCGCTTGGGCATGTCTCTGCGACCGTCTACTCTTTTAACTCACGCTCTTCTTCTCTCCGTCGGTAGTCTCTCATCTGTCTTTAGATATCGTTTGTCTCGGAGCGTGACTCAAGTCTTTCTTCATCCGTTACATTTTGATCATGAATTCCATCATTTTTCTTATACTCACGACTCCTTTACTGATCAGATCATGAGCCACTCACTCCCCTCATACCTTCAGAAAATGACATGAGGCTATCTCATTCCATGACTTGGCATCCATTCATGACTCACCGGTCCGATGTCGTCTTATCACTTGCTGATGACCTGGTCTCGACCAAGGTAAAGAGACAGGTCAAGGAGGTCAGATTGTGGGAAGGTGCGGATGATCCCCACCAAAATCGGACGCACACTGGAGGGCAGAGATCACAACAGGCCACCAGGGCTGCTACTTCAGTTCGTTATAGGTCACTGCCTGGGTCACTTATCATATCAGCTACTGAAGCAGTTTCTTGTAGCTTTTAACACAAATTTTCCCAACAACTTTTGTGTTAAAAATTCATGATATTAAATTGTATATGCTCCCGTGTTGTTTTCAAAATGTACTGTTTTTCTGGAAGGATCACTTGTTTACTGCGGGTTTCCTTCAAGGTGTGGCTAGCATATGACTCTTCCTCCTCTCTGTAGAGGAAAAATCGCCCTTATGGCTAACCTGGTAGTGTCAGTTTGTATATTAAGCCTTCTTTTGACTATGGTGTTCTTTGTAAAATCAGTATGCCTCAGTAAAGGGTCCGAATAGGACCGAAAGTACTCGGCTAACTCGTTTTTTTCATTTTTTTCCTTCGTGGCAAAAAAAACCTTTATTTATATATATATATATATATATATATATATATATATATATATAATATATATATATACACATATATAATATATATATATATATATATATATATATATATATATATTATATATATATATATATATATATATATAATATGTATATATATATATATGTGTGTGTGTGTGTGTGCGCGCGCGTGCGTGCGCGCGTGTGTAATAGCCACAATGCCTTCTTGACTTCTCAAATTCTTTACTCTTTTTTTGGATACGCTTTTTCACTACAACGCCTCGAAATCCAACTTCAAAGAAATGTGAAAGGAAATCATGATACTCAGCAGCGGGAAACGAGCCCGCGATACCATATCAGGACGAGATCACCTTGTCGCAGGTCGGCAAGGTGAACTCTTCGTGATTATGGCACCGCAGGTTCGTTTCCCGCTACCGGACATCATGATTTCTTTCATATGTCTTTGAAGTTGGATCTCGAGGCTTTGCTGTGACAAGCGTATCCAAAAAAGAACAAAGAATTTGAGAAGTTAAGAGGGTATTGTGGCTATCATATTTATACATACATATGTATCTGGTAAATAATTACCAGTAGATGCTACATATATATATATATATATATATATATATATATATATATATATATATATATATATAAAGGTATAAGCTATGAAGGAAAGATAAACAGGACGTTGAGTAGAAAAGATCTTGTAGCAACTCCATTGTTATCTTTTTCTTCATGGCTTATAACTTTATTTATGCATTTATCATGTTCCAAACTTTCGTGATTCCGTTATACATATTTATATATATACACTGTTATAAGAAAAAGAAATCCCGACTACCAGAGTACAAAACCAGTTGTATAACTGCAGAGGAACTGCTACTACCTGCTACAACCGTAGTATACAGCAGTAGGTAGGTACTCACGTAGATCTGATCCCTCTTGTAGCGCGCGTGGAGGTTGTGGAGGAGAGCTTCGTCCGTGATGGGGTAGAGGGCAGCACAGTCGGAGCACCCACCTCGCCCTCGAGGGACGGAACGCCCACGCACGCCCTCCATGGACCCCGCCGAGCCGGCCCTTGAGGCGCTGCTAGAGCTGCAGGCGGAAGAGGCACCGGCGATGTTGCTTGTGGGCGCCCACGCGCCGCCCACACCCACCCACACCGAGGGAAGAACTCTGCGAGCACAGCGACGATAGGCCGGCCCCTCGCCCACACCTGCTCATGTCCCCCCGGCTGGACCCTGTCACCACTGCAGAGCACAGGAGAAGAAATACATTAGCTTTAATTATGTAAATAACAGATACACGAGTTTAAATAATCAATTATATGCATGGACGAACGTACACACGAATATAAATATGTATGTATGTATGTGTGAATGCATGTATTACATATATATATATATATATATGATATATATATATATATATATATATATATATATGCTTAAAAAATCACAGTAGATGGACGTGACTTCATGATATAAGCGAATACACAGGAAAAATAATAGGCAGAAATTCGTAGCCGAGCGCGTTCGTCCTTTAATAAGACATTGTCGATGCAATGTCTGTCTATTATATATAAGATATAATATATATAATTATATATAATTATATATAATACATATAATATTTAGATAGATTCAGTTTTTCTGAAATATCAATTATTCCCTACTGACTTAGTCAGAAAATTATGTACATGGTGGTACTCGATTTCTTAGGTCGCTGAGTGTTTTAAAAGGCCATGTAGCTAAGAACCAACATTTTAATTAATTTATATCAGAAATAAAATCAAGATTTCTTATAGCATTAAAAACTAAATTAAAATTTTTATTGATTGCATCAGTGTAAATCAAGGTTAAATGACAAATTCAACCTAAAGTCAAGTTTTTTATTGATACGATTTCTAAAGTCAAAAGTCAATATTATCATGTAACTTAAACATAGTAATCTATTTTCAGATGCAAAGCTACTGCCATTTCGTGAATTATATTTTTGCCATAAGAATGCTAGATCAAAATAATTTCACTAAAAACCATAATTTTAGACAGTATAAAAAGTACAAAATAGTAAAAGTGCGTTTTTTAAATATTAAAACGTACGATTTGCAGAGAAAATGCAACATGGAGAATAAATTACGAGACTATTAGGGAGAGCAAGAAGTAGATTTACCTTCACAAACACTGAAACGGTTCCCTCAGACACCACCGTCGATATCCGGGTTCCCACTTAACAAGACAGGCTACGCGGAACAAATTCGGATGTAACACAAAAGGGGACGAAATAAATAACAATATGTTTAACTCGGAGCAACATCCGGCAAATGGAATATTTCCATCCTCATTTGCATTTGGAATGACATATCGAGGAAGAAAACCCACAACAAGCCAGGCACAGATTTCTCTTCTATTGTGTTCATTTAATGGATGCAGAAAACGGATCTTATACAAGAGGAATAATTATATATATATATATTATATATATATATATATGATATATATATATATATATATATATATATATATATATATACGTCATTTGACTTTCTAGAAACTATGAACATTACGAACAGATGTATTTAAAAAAAAAATAACAACCAGTGAAACCTAGTGGGTAAATCTTTCTAACATTAAAAATTCAAACAAAAACATTATAACATTAAAAATATATTATATTCAAAAGTTATTCAGAAACATTATAAATTAATAAACATTTAAAAGATGACACTAAAGTGTTCTTTCAAAATCTTCAAACCAGTCAAAAAATCCTCTAAAAATATACAATTAAACAGAATCATAATCGAAAAAAAGTCCTTTGAAAATAAAGAAATTCGTAAATACATCATCGTCATATAGTGGTCTACTGCAGAAAACCATACTTTAGTCTAAATATCGGGCAAATAAAATCAGAGAAGTATTTCTTTGGAAAGCAAAATTAGCTTTGAGGAAAGACGTGACCGGGGAGGGGACGAAGGACATCCGACCTCGACCGCTAATGACCGAGCGCTATCAACCTGGTGTCACTAAGCGTCCACCTGAATACGAGCAACCGGATGCGTTGACCGTCAATCCCCGGAACGACGAGCGATTACGACCGGACGAGAAAGGGATTATTTCCCCTTCCGATATGCTGGTGTTCGGTTAGTTATACAGGGTGTCCATAAAGTCCCAGCACCATTACAAGTATTTATTGCTCAGAAACCATATAACATAGTGATGCAGTTTTTTTTGTAGAATGCTACATTTCCTCAAGTTTACATCCAGAGCGCTTCATTCTACAAAAAACTGCATTACTCTATGTTATATGGTTTCTGAGCAATAAACACTTGTAATGGTACTGGGACTTTATGGAACCCTGTATACTGGGTACCTAAAAGAAGAAGGGAAACGAGAAAACTTCCTTGAAAAATCTATATCAGAAAAAATATAAAACCTTTAAGGACAGTCAACAAAATCAAAACTTCATAAAAAAAATTCCGTAGAGAGAACAAAACATTAACTCAGAAAAATTATGATCAGGATAAAAACAAAAGTAGAAAAAACTTTGAAAGTCATAAGGCCTAAGTCAAGAAACAAAAACACAACCTTAGAAACAAAAAACAAGGATCCACGTAAAAAATGAAAAACTTAAGGTCAATGAAGAAATGCATTAAATCAGAAATCTAGTATACGGATAAAAACTAAAAGTATACAAAACATTGCAAGACATAAGGCCAGTCAAGAACAAAACACAACCTTAGAAACAAAAAACAAGGATCCACGTAAAAAGAATGAAAAAATTGAGGCCAAATGAAGAAAAAACATAAAATCAGAAAAAATAGTATACGGATAAAAAATAAAGTAGAAAAAATAAAAACCTTGGAAGACATTAGGCCAGTCAAGAACAAAACACTACCATAAAAAAACAAGTATCAACGAAAAAAAACTCAAAGTAAATAAAAAAAAACATTAACTCAGAAAAACTAGTATCCGGATAAAAAACAGAAAGTAGAAAAAACCTTGAAAGACAAGGTCAATCGAGACCAAAAAATTTCTTTAGAAAAACTAGGATACAAGTAAAAAAAAAAAGCAGAAAAGGCTTGAAACCCTTAAGAGCACTCAGTAACAATAAAGAATAGGATCCAGATATAAAACAAATTATGTAGAAACATCGGTGAAACCCACAAAGCCTGCCGAAGACAAGGCAAAAATAAATCCTTAGAACATCTAGGAACTAGGCAATAGAAAAGTAGAAAACACCCTTTGAATCTTTATAAACTGGTAAAAACACGTGGTCGGAAATCTTCTGGAGGGTCTTCAAAACCTGTCAAGACATAACCAGAGAAATGATATCAGGACATCCGGCCTTGACCCCTAATGACCCGCCATTAACCTGGTGTCCTCTTCAGTGCTGTGCTGAGAACCGGACGTCCTTCCTTCTAAATCCCCAGAACGACGAGCGATTAGGAGCATTCCAGGCCCCCCCCCCCCCCTCCCTCTTTCCCCCAGATTGGAGGTCCCATTAGTCAGCATATGTTCCGAGTAGGAGAGAAGAGAAAGTAACCGTGCCGGCAAAAAGGAATCTTAAAATCGTTACAGCTTTTCTCAGGGTTATCGTCATCAATTTTGTTTCCATCTGCGTTTTACTACGCTATGTTTTTATCCTCTCATAATTATAGGCCATTCGCTACTTTTGAAACTTGCAAATTAACAGCCTATTCATCTTGCTCCAAATAAACACGCGCTCATGTCTAGTCATAATACTAAGAGGGCTGGCAAACAGTATTGGTCTTGTAAGTACTTCGCATAATGCCTTAAAAATGTTTCAGAATTTTATTAATTCCTCTTAGTAGCACTGTTTAACTGTATTCATTACATTCGTCCATACTTTACTAAGACGTAAAATTATATTGCTTATACGTGCTTGCAAAAATCCTTCATATATCCTAAATCTTAGTGTAGGTAACTGTCTGCCTATAAAACAGGCATGTACTGCCACACACACACACACACACACACACACATAAATAATTTATATATATATATATATAGATTAGTATATATATATATATATATATATATATATATACGTAATATGATACGTATATATATATATACGTATATATATATATATATATATATATATATATATATATATATATATATATATATATAATATAGCATGCATGCTTGTTGTACATGCAGACAAGTAAATACACTCTAAAATTAATAATAAACGAAGGATTTTTGCAAGCATATATAAGCAATAAAATTTTAAGTCTCTCTCTCTCACTCTCTCTCTTTCTCTCAGTATATATATATATATATATATATATATATATATATATATATATATATATATATAATGTGTGTGTGTATGAGGCAGAAAATTCAGTTACCTTTTCTATCACATAAACTTGGTGATTCACAGAATTCTCGTTTTTCATGGCTCCGGCAGGAAAAGTAATGATCTGTCGCTTTCCTGGTATTACATATAATTTATAGCTACCGAGGGATTAGCCAACATCAAAATAAAGTTTTACAGTAACTATATATCCTATTTTGTTAATCATATGCGTTATTCTTTTACAAACTGCATTAAAATAAAGAGAACGAACCAAAAAGAACAATTGCTGAACAGATTTATCATTAGGAAAACAGCATCGGAATCAGATTCTGATCTTTTATCTTCCTCTTATTTCCCTTTTAATCACCATCCTACCTAAATACCTGCACCTTTAATATATAGTACTATACACCAGCTTCCGAAACAACAAAAGCCAATGAAAGCGTGACACAATCACACGACATGCTCTCCAAAACTTTTAGATTTATCTGACACCAAATACTACGAGAGAGTGAGAAGGAGAGAGAGAGAGAGAGAGAGAGGAGAGCGAGAGAGAGAGGAGGAGAGAGAGAGAGAGAGTTGAGAGAGAGAGAGAGAGGAGAGAGAGACTAGCTCTAAAAAATCACAAGATTTACGTAACACCAAATACCAAAAGTTGAGGGGGAGCACGAAGCCATACGCTTTACACATCGATGATATATAAAATCAAGAATTACGTATGATGCCTCATGATCCGCCTTTTCCTTGTGATCTAACAACGGCTCCTCCTCCTCTTCCCGTAGTCCTACACCTAGAACTCATCCCACCTTCCTATATCCTCCCTACAACACGAAAGCAACCTCTCCTCTTCCTAAAACTCCATCCATTCACAAGAGGAATCGTAGAAACGATGAAATATCAATCATGTTTTTTTTGTCGTGGAGCAAGTAAATCCCGAATTGGTTTACGGACGATTACTAGAATATAAAAGTAAAAAAAAAAAAAATCTCTGTAAGGTGCTCGAGAGCAGATAACAAGAGACTGGATGATATGTTTTTTTCCTCGTTTTATATATATATATATATATATATATATATATATATATATATATATACTATATATATATATATATATATATATATATATATATAATATAATATATATTATATGATATATATATATATGAGTGAATGTTTGTTTGTCCACTAAAGAAAGCCGGACCGCATGACAGACCCAGACAAAATTTTGCACACGGCTTCTATGTTACTCCACATAGGTTTTTTAACTCAAAATCATCCCTTACCCCGTGACAGATATACAAACACAGACAAAACAAATGAAATTCTCGTTTTCCGCCACTTTTTCCATCAGAGTTACTGAGTTAATTCTCATTTCACTCTTAACGCTCCACCTTTTATTCCATGCGCTGTCAGACGTATGGTTAACCAGCAACAATAAATCTAAGTCTTCTATAACATCAATTTAATTTTTCAGAATTTACGTGATTTTTAATTTTTTTCATCATTTATTAATTAATTAATATAATTGTTTATCTCCAGGATAAAATCAACACTGAAAACCTATATGGGTTTAAAAGTGGTTCACAATCCTCGCCAAGGAAAAAAGTGTAAAAGACCAAATGCTTCTGTGACAGACAAACATCTAATTAAAAACTTCTCGCGACGAAATTACCACTTTTTTTAAAGCCTATTGTATCTTATTCCTACCTTGCCAATAAATACAAATTCTCAAATACCATGTGGTATTACCACCATCGTATATAATTACTCAATAACAAAAAAATTTAGTTTATGGGCACAACTTAGAATATGAAGTAAATCGTCGAAGAGACGCAACAAACCCCTCACCATCCGCGCATGCGTATTAGCAGAATAAATTATTCTAAGACAAAACTGCCCTCTTATTAAAAAAATATCTTGCAACTAAAATACCAATTTTTTTCAGAATTCATCTTGAGGCAAACGTATCTTAATTTTACCTTGCATCATCATCTACGTAAGCACTTAATCCACTAAAAAAAATCAACATATATCGACAATTTCTATATTAAACCATTCAGACTTCGACCTATACTATTCCCTCAGAAAATAAAATGCGTTCGTTAACATGTACAGAAAACAGAAAACAATTGCAGCTCTTTACAGCGTCTCAAATTACAGTTGTGATGAATTAATATTTATGTAGACAACGGATACTGTATCTTAAATCGCAGCTGGCTAAGACCGACGTCAACATACAAGATATTTCATAGTTTTTTCTTTTTTTTTTCAAATGCGAATTTCCTCTTAATCCTTGTGTTGCTTCTTCGTTTTTACCTCTGGAATTCACTATGGCAACTGCTTCGTGACGTTAAGGTGACGTACTCCTCACAAAAGTCGGTTAAATGAGGTCTATTATTAATCATCGTGTAGTTAGGCAATACCACCACCACGAACACCAACTTTACCAAGGAGCAGCTAAGATGGAATAACATCTTGGGAGCAACTACCTCTACCACATGTTTCTCTCTCTCTCTCTCTCTCTCTCTCTCTCTCTCTCTCTCTCTCTCTCTCTCAAGGCATCACTCAAACAATCTGGAGTGGAATCTATCTATGAGGTTTTAAATTATTGCAAGTAAATTCATGCGTGCAATCTCTCTCTCTCTCTCTCTCTCTCGGTCTCTCTCTCCTCTCTCTCTCCTCTCTTTCTCATTTACAAATTCCCTTTATGAATGGGGTTAAACATCAAGTCATACATCAAGTCATTTTCAAGATCACACCGAGTACAAAAATAGTTTACAGAGCCTTATATACAAACTAAGTAGTGATGGGAGGGGTTACAGTTTCTTAATTCGGGTACTATGGTCTCCAAACAGAAAGGGCAGGGAAAGAGGATCAAAGGATGATCCAGGGTGGAGGTTAAAATTCCTGGTGTGCGTGGCTTCAATGAAAAGCGTTTCCAGACGAATTCTTTTCTGATAGTTGTTGGCCTTGCAGATTATAGATGACATATCCAAGCTAATGGAATGGCCTGTCTTAAGCGAATGATCTGAAATGCCATTGCTTGTCAGGCCTCTTGAAAGAGCATATTTGTGTTGAGAACATCTTTTTTTTTTTTTTTTTTTTTTTTTTTTTTTTTTTTTTTTAGTCCTTTGATGTTTGGGCAATATAAATTTCATTACAATCTTTACAAGGGATACTGCATACATTATTGTGTGAATTGGACGGACTATTCTTCATTAACATATTTCTTAAAGTAATTCATATCTAAATGTTAAATTAATATCAATAGTTTTTAGAATCAGTATTGCAGAAATGAAATTGGGGGCGAAAAGGTAAACATAGAATATTCTCAAGTTCTGCAATACCAATTCTAAAAACTATTGATTTTAATTTAGTGTTTAGATATAACAATACTTTAAGAAATATATTAATTAAGAACATTCTGTCCAATTCCAACAATATTGTTTACAGTATTCCTTGTAGAAATTGTAATAAAATTTATGTTGGCCAAACACCAAAAGGACTAAAAATAGAGATGTTCCTAACACAAATATGTTCTTGAAAGAGGCCTAAGAAACAATGACATTTCAGATCATGGGCTTAAGATAGGTCATGCCATTTACTAAGATAAGTCATCTATAATCTGCAAGACCAACAACTATCAGAAAAGAAATCCTCTGGAAACTGTTCTCACTGAAGCTACATGCACCGGGAAATTTAACCTCCACCCTGGATTATCCCTTTATCCTCTTTCTCTGTCCTTTCTGTTTGCAGAACATGCACCCCAAATAAAAAAAACTGTAACCCTGCCCACCACTACTCAACTTTCATATATAAAACTCTGTAAACTATTGTTGTACTCACTGTCAATTTGAAAATGTAGAATAAATTACGAAAGTAATTGTTCCAGGTCCTGGGTTTCACTACCTTCTTACAAGGATTTTGTATTCTCAAGCATGCAGACTTTCATGCTAAGTTGAGTATACATGTATATTCATGTGTTTATTTAAAGTAATTAATTCAAGACAGAATTATTAATCACAGGAAAGAAGGCATTTTCAATGATAGTACACATACTTTACATGGCAAAACAAGGGATGAAGGAAAAATTTTCTGAGTCCTTCAAAGTTCTTTCAGGCAGCGCCAGGTTGGTCAGCTAGTTACCTAATATACGTATATATATATATATATGATCAAGTTATTCATATATATATATATATATATATATATATATATATATATATATATATATATATATGATAAAACTTGATCATGAAGTATATAAAACGTGATGCTCAAACTAGTAAGTAAATAAAGGTTTTTTTAGCCACGAAGGAAAAAATGAAAAAGCGAGATAGCCGAGTACTTTCGGTCCTGTTCGGACCCTTTACTGAAGGCAAACTGATTTTACAGAGAACAACATAGTCAAAAGAAGGTTTAATATCCAAACTGACACTACAAGATTAGCAATAAGGGCGATTTCACTCTACAGTAAGGAGGAGCCGCCTGAGGGTCTAGCCACACCTGGGAAGGATACCCGCAGTAAACAAGTGATTCTTCCAGAAAAACAGTACATTTTGAAAAAACACAGGAGCATATACTTTAATATCATGAATTTTACACAAATTTTCCCCAAAAAAATTATTATTAATGAAAAAGACGAAAGAAAATATATAAACATATATATATCGAGAAAGAGGGAGAGAATATCGAACCAGAGAGAGAGAGAGAGAGAGAGAGAGAGAGAGAGAGAAAGAAATAATAACTATATACATGTGGGACTAATTTATTAGTTGTTCATTTATTTTATGGTCCTTCATAAACATCTTACAAATAAATGGGTCCAAATGGTACATTCCCAGACTAAGATTTAGGTTGTTTTTATTAGTGATTTGTATAATTGCCGATTCCAGTAAATTTCTTGAAACATAATCATTAGATCTAGCAATTACCGCGGTATCACCCTAATTAATAACAATGAGATTTTTCACTCTGATGGATAAACAGAGCATTTGAAGTCTGGGCTGTTCGTGGCAAAAAAACCTTTATATATATATATATATATATATATATATATATATATATATATATATATATATATATATATATATATATAATATATATCTAATAAAAGGAGCCCATAAAAACACAAAATGTAGAGAGAAAAGTACTATATTTCAGAGACTGCTGTCTCTCTCTTCAGGTATATGAATGAGAAAAGTTTACAGAAAAGGTGGTATTTATACCAAGAGATTCGTCCACAAGTAAGCCAATTTAGGTCACCCCTGCTGATAATCTTTCCGCGGTCCAGAGCTGGCTTTCTTTTTTTTTTTTTATTTACTGCAGACTTTGGAACTTTCTTCGCGCTTCTGGTTTTTTTCCCAGCTTTCATAAATTTCACTTTTTCTTTTTTAAGTGACAGCAGCTCTATGACTTCCTTTTACACAGTTTCCTTTTCTTCCTTATTTTTTTTCCTTCTGACCTGAGCTGCAATAAAGGGGATTTGCTGGCCCGTTCTATTCGCTCACTCAAAAATGGCTTGACAATATTTGGCCAATGCGTCAATGACAATAGTCACTGTGACGCAATAATGGGTAAACAAGTCAACCAATTACGGCACAAGTTCGGTATACAAAGCAGAACCTTGTAACCCCTTGAATTATGGATGAAGATCTCGAACTCGAGTGTCAACCATTTCGTTCAGATATTCGCACCATCCGATTTCCAGAAGGATAATTCCCAATTTTACCTTTTTTAAAAGAAAGCTCATTGAGATGGCTTTGTCTGTCCGTCCGCTCTTTTTCTGTCCGCCCTCAGATCTTACCAACTACCGAAGCCAGAGTGCTGGAAATTGTACACTGATCATCCGCCCTCCAATCGTTCAAACATACCAAATTGCAGCCCTCTAGGCTCAGTAGTTATTATTTTATTAAGGTTAAATTTAGCCATGATCGTGCATCTGGCACTTCTATGGGTGACAACAACAAGGGCCATCACCGTCCGTGGCTGAAAGTTTCATGGGACCGCCACTGAAAGTTTCAGAGCCATGGCTGAAATTTCATACAGCATTATACACTATACAGAAAACTCAACCGCGCCGAAGTAGCTTCGGCGCATTTCTTTACTTGATACTATGTGTTTCCGTGATCACATAAGCTCCCTCTCTCCAAAAGGCGGACTGTCATCACTTCAGAGGAATCTCGCTGACGCATATCTTATTAACATTGACTGAGCTTGATTTGGGTGGCCAATCGGTCTCAGTTTCTCAACAAAACAAACAAACAAACAAAATCCCTGCAGGGCTTCATCAGATCTTTACGTTTGATGACGTAATCCGATCAAACTTGCTGCTGATTGGCAAAAAACGCGTAGAAAAAAAAAGTGGAAAAAGTGCCACCCTGGCTGTTGTACAAGCTTGAGCTTCTACCATAATCAATTCAGGGATTAAGAAAAGTTACGAAGAGCCGCTCCCTCTTTCTCTCTCTCCCTCTCTCAACAATACAAATTTTCTCACTTAATATCTTCAAAAACTATGATCTCTCTCTTTCTCTCTCTCTCTCTCTCGCATCTCTCTCCCCCCCACTCACTCTCTCTCGTCTTCTCGTCTCTCTCTCTCTCTCTCATAATCGTCGAAATGCAAATGATCAACTCTACCAAAAATAAAATTATGTAGCACGAGTTGGCGAATTCTCTCTCTCTCTCTCTCTCTCTCTCTCTCTCTCTCTTCTCTCTCTCTCTCTCTCTGCCGAGGAAAAGCCTATGATGAGCCAAACTTGAAAGACGTGATTAAAACAAGGACCTTGAGAAAGGGTCCTTTGATTGTCAGTAACACTTAAGTGGTTTAAAGTGACTAGATTTTAATAGAATCTCGCTCTCTCTCTCTCTCTCTCTCTCTCTCTCTCTCTCTCTCTCTCTCTCTCTCTCTCTCTCCGGAATGAATCGTGCAAATGCTTATGACAGATTGTTGTATTTATCTTTCTTTACACGATTTATTAAATTCGTACCTATATGTCCAATAATATTCAGCATATAGACTGTTTTCCCTGAAAAAAAAGGCACCCTTATCTTTTATATACACTGTTTTTGCAAGGTGTGAGGTTGCAAGCCCCACCCCCAA
>NC_087216.1:36142166-36162166 GCF_015104395.2 Macrobrachium nipponense
GGTTGCAAGCCCCACCCCCAACGCTCCTCCATCTTGAATGCCCCTCCAAAAAATGAAAAGCTACAAGACTCCTAGGTGGAATTTTTAAATCCCAGGTTTGGTTAGAGCGCTATTTTCCATGAGAGAGAGAGAGAGAGAGAGAGAGAGAGAGAGAGAGAGAGAGAGATTTCTCTTAAAACTTACTCACTCTAATTAAACTACTTGAGTATGAAGACATCAGACCCTTTCTCAAAGTCTTTGTTTTAATCACGTCTTTTAATTTTGACTTAACGTAAACTTAGCACAGCTTTAAGAGAGAGGAGAGAGAGAGAGAGAGAGAGAGAGAGAGAGAGAGAGAGAGTTTTTCTCTTAAAACCTACTTACTTCTCTCTCTCTCTCTCTTTAAAGCTGTGATAAGTTTTTGTGTCAGACCCTTTCTCAAAGTCTTTGTTTTAATCACGTCTTTTAATTTTGACTTAACATGAACTTAGGACAGCTTTGCGAGAGAGAGAGAGAGAGAGAGAGAGAGAGAGAGAGAGAGAGAGAGAGAGAGAGAGAGAGAGTGAGATTTGAGTTCCTCCCGTGGAATCTAATAGCAGTTAGCCTGCATAACAAGAACATTCGATGATATGAATGATTGCAAGAACACTCAATATCTTGTCGTTATAATTATAATCATAATAACACACATTGGTAAATACATATTACGACAATGCAGTGTTATAACTCTCCATAACGGCCTTGGAAGAGCTGAACACTCCAAGAAGCATAACTGAGGAGAGAGTGGATCATATAACCACTGCTCTCATAATTTGGCAGGAGCCTCGCTCTTTGAACTATGACCTTCTTTGAAGTCCATGTTCCTTTTGCTTGAAGAAACACACTCTCTCTCACACAGACACACACACACACACACACACACTGCTGTTCATTGTTTTCTCCTTCGTCGTCTTCTTTTCGTTCTTTCCTCTTGTTCAGTTTGAAAGGAGAGAGGTGTAGTAAAAGGGATTTTTTCCATTATATGGAAGTACTAGGCTGCCTAGTGGGTGATCAAGAGTAAGCTTCCATTCTTTTAAAATGTGTACTTTTATTCTTGAGAGAGGTGACATTCACGGTTTGAAGATGTATGCTTCTATTCACTGAAAAGTGTGTGTATATATATATATATATAGATATATATATAGATATATATATATATATTTATATATATATAATATACATATATATATATATATGCATTATATCTACAGTATATATATATATATATATATATATATATATATATATATATATAGTTATATATATAATATACATATATATATATATATATATATAATATATGCATATATATCGTATATATATATATATATATATATTCTATAAATGAAATTATTGTTCTATATATATACATAATATATATATATATATATATATATATATATATATATATATACACACACACATTGTAATAAGGGTACCGTATTTTACGTCATGTCCAATTAAAATTAATATAAAAGTAGCGGAAATCAGAAGGAAGTAAAGTATTTGCAAATTGTTATTCATAATGAAAATGCAGGCACATTCGCCCCTTTGTTTCACACACCACTTCCTTTAAGGGATTAATCCTTAAGCGGGTCTTGTCCGTTTGACTGCCGTGGCCTTGTATTTGCGGATTAACTGGCTGGAGGAGCCCGAGGAAGGACACCCATCCGCCATATTTAAAGCCCACGCTGCATGACCTCGCCTGACCTCATGGACCTCGTGGTGAAAGAGGGCGCTAAGGGACAGGCAACGCCACCTACCGGGGTGGCGGCGGCGAACCCTCTCTGAGGTGACATAATAAGTCCCGGATGCGAAATGGCCAAGCATAGATGATCTTTAGACTCTTTCATGCTCCTCCCGAGATACTTCCCCTAGAGACGGGCTGCTGGTAGCCCATGTTATTCTTTGTGGTGAATCACATATCCCTCACCACAGGTGCCTTGAGGGAGACGAACTCCATCTCCAAAAGAAGGTAGTATGTAAGTGGCAAGGTTATAGCAGTCAGTCCCACCTCCATCTCCAACATAATTTTATTTTCATCTTCCTGTCTTGTGTTATAATTGTATGCATTGTGTTATATTTGCATGGCGCTTTAATTGCACTGTGTTGTAAGCTATCAGCCAAAGAGTGTACCAGTGTGAAGTTATGTATATGCTTTCTGAGTCAATAATCAGTAATGAAACTCCTTTTGTCTATAAGAAATTAGTAATGTAACTTTTCTTTGTAAATGATCGGTAACATAATCTATTCCTTATAAGATCATATGTACAGCAGTGTGAAGTAACGTCAATGCTTTTTGAGTCAATAATCAGTAATGTAACTCCTTTTCTCTGTAAGAAATCAGTAATGTAACTTCTCTTCTTTGTAAGCGATCAGTAACATAATTTACTCCTTATGAGATCGAGTTCTTTGGTACCAAATGTACACCTCACCCTCGATCATCGACCACGTGTCTTACGCAACTGCTAAAGCCCCAATTGGCCTCATTACAAGCTTGCAATTGAGCCGCTGTGGATTCCGGATTCTCGCTTCGTGTGCTCCAGGAAAACTCCCCCCCCCCCCCCCCCCCCCTCCCTTTCTGCCTCGTACGCTCCACGTGTTCGGAAATCGGTCACCTGATCCTCTACTTCAAGATCTAATTCACTGCTTTTTATTTTAAACCCATAGGGAGATATCATCTCTTTCTCATATCATTTGTAAGTGTAAATATAATTATAAGCTAACCTTTGAGTTACTGACTGAAGCAGGCCCTCAGCCGTAAATTTTGCCCCCACAGTTGTGCACTCCCAGGTACAATCGTCTTAATATGTATATATGTATATACATACATACATACATACATACACACACACACACACACCACACACATATATATATATATATATATATATATATATATACAATATATATAAATATATATATATATAATATATATATATATATATAATATATATATATATATATAGACTATATATACACTATCGTTTCAATCTAACTGAGATTCAAGAGCAAAATGAATGAGAAATACCGGAGTACTTTTCGTCACACGACACCCTTTATTAAAAAGTTTAATCTATAAAAAAGTATTATTTTGACACGAAAATTTAATTGTGTTTAGGTCCGGATCCTCAGATATTTTTCCAGTCTCATATTACAACACCCAAAGACATTCAATTCCGGCAGACTTCCTTTCCTGTCTTAAAGCCCGTAGAGCAACGATATCCTCAGGCTCAACAGGTACTGAGACAAAATGTCACTCCTGTATCGTAAACTACTATTGGATATGAAAGAGTATGTCAACCGATATTCTTGGAGAGCCTCTGAAGAGCTTCTTACGGGAAACCAACTTGACTGCTGCCAGGGATATACCTTCAATATAGATTTACTGCAGAGCAAGAAAGAAACGATCAGTTTTGAAAACATCTTAACAAAGATCACACGACTTATGACATTAAAAGTGTATTCTTAAACATGTATGAAGACCCGATGCAGATGTGTTCATGAAGGACCCGGTAAACATTATGAACGAGACACTGGCCTTAAATAAAAAATCAATATAAATACACAATGACTTTAAGAAACGCAAGTGGATATCAATGAAATTCACGAGTAACTCAACGAGGATCAAAGCTACAAGATAAATGGTAGAGACGACTTGACAAAGCTCACAGAAAATGCAAAAACTATACTTGAGACAATAAAACTCACGATGAATTCGTCAAGATCAGAAAGGTCCGTAGATAATGAGAGTTCAAATAAAGTCGAAATTTGCTCTCGAGGTGCTGTGAATCCAAAGTTACCATTTTCACTGAAAATCCAGGATCATTTCATTAGTACTGAAGGTCAATGATACCTCAAAAAAATGAAGTCAATCTTATTATGAAGCACAACATCGAAAATCATCACATCTATAACGTATAATCGGAAAACGAAGCCTTCTAAGTGCGACAGCGGTAGCAATAGTGAAGTCGTACCCTAGGCCTTCCTCTCTCACCACTCTCCCCTATGTATGAGGAAGAATACATAAATGCCCCCCCCTCCAGATTTTGGGATGGTGCGTAATGTTCCCCTAGTCGGGTTATGCCGTCTTGACCTTCCTTGTCTATCTGAAATTTTTGACGGTACACTACGCCAGCGGAATAAATTGCAAATTGTCTCCAATCACTATTTTTCCCCACTTTGGTATGGGTATTAAATCCTCAGTAAATCGGTGCCCATGATCACCCTATATATATTTTCTGTGCATTTCCATGCAACACCTTTTTTCTGCCCTTCTCTCCTTCCAAAGCACCGGGACTGAATCATCAAATACCAAATCCCCTTCTATTCATTAAATATTCTTACTCTTCTCTTTTTATTTATCAATCAAAGGTGTGGTTAACCTTATGCACTGCCAACATCACTTAGACACAGTAATACAAAACTGACCAGATATTCATTATCGCTTGTATATCTACCTTCGGTATCAATAACCTTACGCATAGCAAAGTTCTTTAAAATAAATAAATAAACAACAAAAACAAAACAGTCCCCTTCAATTTCAACTATACAGAAAACTCCTGGCTAAGTCAATTGAAGGCAAGAAAAAGGTGATATTAAAATACATAAATGTCAAGATATAAACAATATTGTAAAATGTAATTTAGTCCAGAAGGTCATCGATATAAAATGTTATAATAATGAATACAGAAATGACAATAGTGCAGAAAGTTATAACCAATACGTGACTCTTAACAGAAAATGATAACTTTATGCTTGCTATTAACAGGGAACCAGTAAAAATAATAACAGGACTTAAAAAACTGTTATATAGAATTACGCTTTCTCTGTGAAGCATTTTTAAAATATGGTACACTATAATCACAGAATATTCTAATAAATACACGTTATTATTAGGTGCAGTCAATAGAAGATGGATTTATATCCCCTATATCAAGAAAAGATATTCGCAATTATACAAACTGTGAGGCCGCCCCCACCCTGGGTGGACAAACAGGTTTGCAGGAGGAAGGTGGATGTGTCATGCCTCCCGTACTGTTCTGATCCCCTACCTACCACGCTCCCACTCAGGCCTGATAAACAAGATTCACTCGGATTTAATTATTATTATATTATTATTGTTATATATATACACACATAACAGTTCAATTGTGCCTGTTATTTAAACATGGTTACATGTACGTTCAATCCAAAGCTATTTAAACATAAATTGTTGGAAAAAAATACACGGAATAATATTCCTATCCCACAGAAATAACAATGATAAACAAAAGTACCTAACAATAAAAAAGTACGATACATCGTTGCTTGAAAACGAAACCATCTCTCTCACGAAAACACACACACACACAGAGAGAGAGAGAGAGAGAGAGAGAGAGAGAGAGAATTTTTAAAGCAGTAGTGTTCAAAAAAGTATTGGTGATCTCCGCCAGCAAACTACCTGGAAAGAGATATATGATAGTATCTCTCTCTCTCTCTCTCTCTCTCTCCTCTCTCTCTCTCTCTCTCTGTGCTTTTCTTTGCCGCGGATAGCGCCTGCGGTGTACACAGATCTTTACAAGTGAAATTTTAGCTTGATCTGTGGGCATATATATATATATATATATATATATATAGATCCATCTTATGCCAGCACAGACCCATAACTATTCGAGTCCATATGAGTTGGGAGAAGGGGTTTTTGAGTGAATAGGAGGACATGGGTAGACTTGTTCTGGATTCATCCCGCCAACCTGACCTTTTCCGTAAACCAAGACACTAATTATGCGTCAGGTAAATAGTCAATTGTTGTTGGTGATACTTTACAGAATAAGATAAAGCAGGGCATGTTTGAGGAGACTCGGCAGTTTGTTTACCTCAATCGAGCTCTCTCTCTCTCTCTCTCTCCCTCTCCCCCTATATATATATATATATATATATATATATATATATATATATATATATATATATATATATATATATATATATATACAAAACATGAAACGTTTCATGTTGCTTCAACACATCATCAGATCAGTCTGCAATAATTAAAATTTACTTGATAAATTACAAGTTAAAAGTACAAATTATTTACCAATAAAAAACCAGCTAAAAATAATGTAAAAACTTTAAATAAAAACAAAAACATGAATAAAGTGAGAAAAGGTACCTATTCAAGGTAAGGAAAAGAGTCAAGTGACCACAACAGTTCATACATGCCCAGACAACACTTAGGCCAGAGAGAGAGGAGACGAAGAAACATTAGAGTTTAAGCCTGGAGAGAGGTGCTTGATAAATATATATATATACCTATAAACACATACACCAAAGACAAACACACGCCATATTGGAGCAAAGGATAGCCGCTCTTTTCTATATCCTACTTATTCAGATGCCGACATTTCGTATCTCTCTATACATCTCCCATGCTGAAATCGCGATGTTATAATAGTTAACTGTGTATAAGCAGCGGCAGATACACATATTTTACTTTAATAACACCATATTAAAATGAAAATGACAGAAAAAACACAAAAGACATAAGAAAATGTTTAAAATTTATTTAAAACCAAAACATTAAAATATTTGAATTGAAAGCTAGACATTGAAAACAACAGCCTGACACAAGTGTTTTTTTTTTTTTTTCTGTGTTTTTTTTTTTTTCTGTAAATCCCCGTATGGAAACCTGAATCATCATTAGAAATTCTCACACCCACCAAATTCTCCCAGGAAGAAAGGGAATTTACGCCAGGAAGGAAGGGAATTGAATTCTGAGTGTCAGTTTCAACCGTGAATCTAATATTGGGGTGTCGGGCGTTCAAATATTCTAAAAAAGCATCAGTGATAATCATGTCTAAAAAGTGCGAAGGTCTCATCCACATAACGTCAATAAAAAATGTGTTTAAAATCAGGGGGACAGTCTCACAAGGCACACGCCTCCAGGGAGCTCATGAAAATATTGGCAAATGTCGGTCCAAATGGACTGCCCATAGCCATGACTTCAATCTACTTATATTATACAGTACCTTCCTTGATGTGAGAATTTCTACGGAAGATGCAGGTTTCCATTCGGGGATTACACACACACACACGGCACACAAACATTCACTGGCCTAGGTACAAGTTTTTACAGTTTGTGTTCTTTTCAATTTCAAGATGAATTCAGAATCAACTTTGCTTCACAGAGCCATTAACTTGACATCCAATTGGTCCACTTTTCATGACGAGATGGTCTTCCTCACTAATAACTTTAAAAAATAATTACTTTCCACTAGCCATATACTAAAGATCCCTTAAGAACCTATCAAATTTAAAACTTAATCCCCACACCTGCTGTTCTTAGTGGCCCCCAACTATGTTTATACGCCAGATTCCCCCAATCACTTGATAACAATAACTTTCTGAAAAAATGTATGAAATTAATCAATAGCCAATTACCCGCTCTTTATTTGAAGTAAATTCCTGTGAACAACACCCCCCCCCCCCCCCCCCCCCCCCCCCCCCCCTTCTCATGGATCAATTCCAGATCAAGGACAAGATCAGGCCCCAGCTTACGTCCCAAGTGATTTATAAATACAAATGTCCAAGATGTGACCTTGGCTCATAAGTCTGATGTACCAGGAAGCTGCTAAAAGTCCGGAGCTCATCTCATCAAGGAGTTAACTATAGAACAGGGAGTCTTTTGTCTAATCCTCTTTAATCCATTATGATTAAACTAATCAACAAACATCCTCTACCCAACTGTTTATTACTTAATCCACTTGTTTCAGTCTGTTGTTTACATCCCCTCCCCGCCCCCTCTTCCTGCTTCTGTACCTGGTTTGTTTATTCGTTTATATGGTATTTTTACGTTGCATGAAACCAGTGATTATTCAGCAACGGGACCAACGGCTTTACGTGACTTCCGAACCACGTCGGGAGTGAACTTCTATCCCCAGAAACACACATCTCTGACCTCTCACTGGAATGGCCGAGAATCGAATTCGCGGCCACCGAGGTCGCAGGCCAACACCAAGCCGACCACGCCAGTGAGGAGCTTTCTGTACCTGGTGTCAGTCCTCTTCGCACTGCTAGTGTGGGTGAAAGTCCGGTGTGTTGCGTTCGCCCTTTGCCTTATTTCAATGTTCTGTTTTTTATTCAAATATTTTTATGTTTTGTTTCTAATTAAAATGTTGAACCTTTTCGCTTTTCTTACGTGTTTTTTCTGTAATTTTAATTTTATAATTTTAATTTTAATTTGCCTTCCGCTGCTCATTCACAATTACTATTATAACTTGTTCGCGATTTCAGCCTGAAAGATGTATCGAGAGATGCGAAACGTCGGCATCTGAATATATGTATAGGATATAGACAAGAGCACCAATCCTTTACTCTAATATGGCTTATATATGAGTACGTGCTCCTGTACTTCTACGTATAAACTACATACACACGCACATACACATACATACATACACATACATACATACATCTATACTATATATATATATATATATATACTATATATATATATATATATTATATATATATATATATATATATATACTATATATATATATATAGATATATATATATATATATATAAATTTCAGCAGTCTCTGAAATATAGTATTTTTCTCTCTATATTTTGGTTTTATTTTTGGGCTCCTGTTATTTGATATATATATATATATATATATATATATATATATATATATATATATATATATATAGACACACGTACTATCTCAAATTCGCAGCCAGTTAATAGAGAGAGAGAGAGAGATAGAGAGAGAGAGAGAGAGAGAGCTCGATCTTTAGTCTCTTAATTTTAAACTTTTTTTCATCGGAAAATCTTCCCAAAACTATTTTGATCAACAGAGGTTTTCCTTCTGGGCAAGAGTCAAGAGTCCTATACGCATTTCTAACCTAAATGATTTCATCCTATTTCACGCTGAAGCACTCATTAGCCTGATAACTAAACAAACAGAGGTATGCATAAGATTCAGACGTACAAACAAATACAGACATCTATACTCTGTTTCTTTCCATCTGTCCACCCGCCTGTGGTGTTTGCGTATGGTAACACTGCGTCCCTGGCTTTAGATAGTTACGCTATGTATAAGTTTTAGGTAAATAAAAGGATATCTGGGTACATTTGCAACTGAAAAGTGTTTTAATAATTTACTGTATGCGAATGACACCATTAATATTCGAAATAGGATATTGTTATTATTGTTGAATGTAACTATCTAAAGCCCGGGATGCAGTGTTACCATAAGCAAACACCGTAGGCGGGTGGACAGATGGAAAAAAGCCGAGTATACATACACACACATTTATTGAAATAATGAGCAGAACTTTAATGAAATGTAATAATAATATTCACCAGATAGACTTCTAAACGTAAGTGTACACTCACAAGCAATAACGGTATTAACAACACCAAAAACAGAAATAAAAATGATAATAAATATATAAATAAAAACCAATGACTTTTCCATATTATAATCTCTGAAAGTACTGATCTCCGTCCCATTAAAGGATGACGAACAGACAGCAGTGATAAGTATTTCCTCGGAAAAAATGTAGCGATAATAAAGCGATCATTTCCTGGAACGTACTGCGGTTAATAAATAACTTTTATGAGTCGGTCACATTATTATTCTTATTATTATTACTATTATTATTATTATTATTATTATTATTATTATTATTATTATTTAGTCGCTTTTCCTAAGATGGAGGAGACTTTGAAGGAAAAAATGAGCACTGACATTTTCATATTTCAGCAACAGAAAAATCTCTTTAGCATTACTCACTTCACAAACCTTCACAGACAGCTCATAGGTAGCACGTCGAACTTATACATAATAAGTCACCATTTTTATTATTATTATTTATTGTTATTATTATTGCTGGTGTTTCGCCTTTGACCGAAGTCTTCATATCATTACTTGGAGCAACAAAAAATCGAAAGATAGCAAACAAAGACAGTAATTATTACTGGTATTAGTAGTAGTAGTAGTAGTAGTAGTAGAAGTAGCATAATTCCTTGAGAACTTCTGGGTTCTATACTGATGTGAAGTAGAAATTTATCATTATCATTATTATTACTGACTCCAGTAGCGCTTGTTCACAAATCAAGTGCTACAAAATAAAAAAAGGATGAAAAGTAATAAACTGGGTAAGCAATAAACAAAAATAAAAAATAACAAATAAATCACATAAAAAGCTTCTACATAGAAAATAACAATGCAAAGCAAAGTGCGCAAAAAATAAATAATTAATATTCGGTAGGAATGATTACTTACTAACATAAAACATTATTCTATAGTACGTGAATAAACAAATAAATAAGTGAACATTCACACACACATATATATACAATTTATATATATATATATATATATATATATATATATATATATAATATATATATATATATATATATATATATAGACAGTAAACACACATATACATACATATATATGTATATACATACATAAACGATTATATGCATATACATATAATGTACAAGTATATATGTATATAGATGACAATACCAGACCATCCTTAAGCAGTCATGAACACCATCGAGAGAGAGAGAGAGAGAGAGAGAGAGAGAGAGAGAGAGAGAGAGATATTCTTAGAATAAAAAGAGAGGAGACGATTAGCAAGGTGACCGATTCTAAGAGCATAAATGCATCACTTAACAGGTCATATTTCCTTCTCCTTAAGGCACCATCAACTCTAAAGTCGATTCTTTATTTCGCCACCGACCAAATGATGAAGTCACGAGTCTCATGTAAGGGAGTAAAGAGGCTCTTGTGAAGAGATGACGTGTGACGTAAGAGGTACATCCTCAATGGAAGAGGAGGAATGACGTCACAGACATCCCCATTTATAGGAAACATGGGACGTCACACGTATCTCTTTTAAAGGCGTCTGGGACATCACCGAGATGACGTCACAGACATCCCCATTTATAGGAAAGGCGTCTGGGACATCTCCGAGTGCCCTTATTTTAAAGGGTGCGTGTGACGGCACAGATGTGTCAATCATACACGACGTGAGAGACATCTCGCTTAAAGGTGACGTCACGGAATTCGCCCACGCAAGAACAAGGTCACCGATGTCTCAGGGACGGAATACTCATAAAACAAAGGATACAGGTCATCTGCTATTCTGCGGCGTCGCCTGAAATGGAAACAAAAGCACTTATCTTCTAAAGTAGTACTCTAGTAGATTCACATCACCCGTTGATGTCTAGGCCAGTCCCTTATGACGCTCCTGATTGGCTGTTGAGAAGCCAATCACAGGGCTGGAAACTCTCAGTCTCTCTCGAGAGTTCACATAGGTGGGATCAATGTTCCACCCACCCTGAGGGATAGTTTTTCAAATGCACGGGTGATGTGAATCTACTATAGCTGTGATCCTTCCATTACTGCTACATTGCATTAAAAAAATGAATAATGTGATTTTTTTAAAGACGACATTTATGGAGAGAGAGAGAGAGAGAGAGAGAGAGAGAGAGAGAGAGAGAGAGAGAGAGAGAGAGACTAAATGGGTCATAGTAAATTATTTTGACTATTTTCGGACCGAGAGAGAAAGAGAGAGAGAGAGAGAGAGAGAGAGAGAGAGATTGGGTCATAATAAACTATTAAAACTATCTTAAAGAGAGAGAGAGAGAGAGAGAGAGAGAGAGAGAGAGAGATGACATGAAATGCAAAAGAGAACTAACACGACGTAATTGAATTGAGGCTCCGACCAACATCATTTTTCACACCATTACATTCACGGGAGCCTTTCAATAGCCACAGCACATTTCCCAGAGAATTATTATTATCATTCTCCTCTATTCAACACTTGTCCCTTTTTTGTGTTACCATTATTTATTTACAGCATAGAGCCACAGGTCTGCTCTATTTCGCGATAAACTGTCAGAATGAATATGTCAGGTTTGCTGTATGTTTAGATTTATATGTATTTGTAACGGTAAATTTTCTGTTGTAAATGCAGTTATTTGAATGATGATCATTTTACTACGCCAAGTCATATTCTATACACCTCTCATTCACATGTCATGGGTATATGCATACATTCATACACCTACTTGCACTATCTACCTTCTACTTTCTCTGCATCTTTTCCCACTTCTATGTTGAGTCGATGTATACTGTATAGCTGTCTATCAACATGTAACATATATATATATATATATATATATATATATATATATATATATATATATATATATATATATATATATATATATATATAATATATACATATATATATATCATATAATAATTAAATAAAGATCTATATATTATAAATATATATAAAATTAGATGTATTATTAATATTAATATATGTAGTATATATTCTGTACATTACCCTTTCCCGTTTTTGTCTCCTTTTCTTCTTCATATCTGACCATTCATTCTGTGAAGGTTTGCTTCCTCCTAAATTTTCTTTATAAGTAATGAACTGTTGCTACTGAAATACTCCGTGGAATGTATAAAGGTATGAAAAATGATTTTGGTCAGAGCATAAATGCAATTATGTCGTGATGGTCTTTTTTTCGTAAGTCTCTCTCTCTCTCTCTCTCTCTCTCTCTCCCCCCTGGTGCCTGCGGGAGGTCTTTGCGTCGAAAGCTTCTTATTATAATAAACAATGTAATTGGGAAGCTTCTGTGCTGTGGGTTGCCACGTCGTTTTTTCTTGCCATTTTATTTATTTGCCTCCAGGGAGGAAAATATTTCATATATTTTAGCCGCCTGATTTTGGCGAGTGGTAATTTGAGTTTCATTCAGCTTGCTGTTTTCATTTTCGTTTGGATAGATGCTGACAATTTTTATATTCCTTTTCTTTTTCCTGTATCTCTGCAAGAATGCACAAACAAACACACACACACACACACACACACACACACGTACGCGGTACTTGTTGGCCGAGTCGGTAAAGACGTCGCTGAAGTCCTGTTCTCCTCTGTGCGCTGGTTCGAATCCACGAGAGGACGAAATTATTATCAACTAAAAAGCTCCCCTTCGGTTAACATATATGACAATACATTAATTCCGAGGGAGAGCGAATTGGATATTAAAGGACAATTGTAGCTTAATGGGTGTATATGAATCACACGGCGATGTGATAAAAATTCATAAATATATAACGTGTCCCTGGTCGTGAGTGTATATACTACACTATGTTCATTTTTATTCTGGTCACAGCAATATGGTTAAGAAACAGATGTCACACCCATGTTTCAAAAAGCTTTATGTATATGTACCCCTGAATACATGGAAGATGAAATAGATATGATCAGGATAAAAGGCAACAAACTGATATATCCAGAGTATATCAAACAATGCATTAAATGCATTAAATAAGACTTTTTATGATAACAAAACAGAAAATTATACCACAAAAGCCCTGCTTGTACAGCTATATAATCATAATTTTAAAGATATTCCCTATCTACTTACTTCTTAATAATAATTTCAAAGATATTCCTTATCTACTTAAGACCCTTCTACTTAAGAATTTTGGCGTTGTTGTAGAATGTAAAAACAATGAAATATGTAAGTATAAAGAACTATCAACTTGCAAAACACTGGGAGAGAGAATAATACAACATAGAAATAACCAAGGGTAAACACTGGAATTTTCTTGCGGTTAATGAAAACAATCATACAGTCAACTTGGCAGGTACAAAAAATATAGTTCATTATCAAAATTGCACTGCAAAGAACAACATCTTCAAGTCTAGTTTTATAAAACGTAAACTTTTGTAAGATTATGAATATCAGTCGCAGCAGACTTAAAGAAGATCCATTAATTTCAAAATAAATATGTAAAATATTTATATTCTAAGGAAGTTAGTTGACTGACAAGAAAAGGTAAAGCGGAGGCAGCCGCACGATAATCAGATTTGTAAACGCTGACTTGTCACTAATTAGTGTAAGGTCTCCAGTCTCCACTCCTCCGCATCTGTCAAGTGTGAATATTTGGTTTCCAACTGTCTCTGTGTTCGTATAGGCTGTCCGGCTAGAATATACTTTGTTAATTTATACGACTATGTATTAGTCCTTTGAAAACGGCTTAGGAATAAAGCCAAAGCCAGTCAGGATTAACAACCAAATTTTCATTTCTCCAATTGTAATTGTTTTATGTTTTATAGTATATTATATATATATGTATATATATATATATATATATATATATATATATATATATATATAATATTGTTAATGCACGTTTACACGAAAAGTTAATTTAAATGTAAATATGTTAAACAATGCCTTTTTTTTCAAGTGTAATGAATACAGAAAGTGTCCAGGGACTGGATAAGGATGAAAACTAGTAAAAATCTCAGGGAAACGTACTCAAATTTTTACTGTTATCATCTAAGGCAAAGGTAATCAAATTTCAACTGTTAGCAGGTGACCAGATAACGACAGTATATTATCATCATGTGTGGTAAATGGAATAAAAGCACATGCAAAAGAACGAAAATATCACAGTTAAGAAAGATAACAAAAGTGGCGATTTTGTTTTACCATGTCAAGTAGAAAAATGAGAAAAGAGGAAGAGAAAATCGTGTACTGAGAGGTACATCTTAGCACTACATAATGCAGCTACAGAAGAATCGTTTCACGACAAGCAACCTCCTAATAACTACTAACAAGAAGTTCGACACCAAAAATCAAGACGTATGAAATCCGAACTTGTATATGACGTGTGGCATTGATGGATAAGAAACCTGACCATACTATTTACTCTGGGACATAATACACAACAGAACCAGTTAATTGGATGAAGAAGTCCTTAGATAGCAGAAAAGACGTAAAAGAAGGCACAGAGAAAATGAAGTGTAGAAGATAATCAGTGGGGAATACCCACTTGCTTTGTCAAAAACAAGGGCCCCCGTTTCAGAGCTCAGAAGGAAATTCACAAACTTGACGGACTGCGAAAGAGAGAAAGCGTTCGTTCAAGAGAGCCAGAGAAGAACGAAAAACTGTTAATCGGAAAAATAAAGAGAGGAGTGGAATTCCAAATGAAGCGAAGAAGGGGTCACTCGAAAGAATGAGGGGAACAATTCAAGATAGGTACGTCGAAGATTTTCTAGCAACTGGTGTCAAGGACCACTCGAAGGAAAGACTGATAAAAAGGGGTATAATATCTATATTATATTATATATATATATATATATAATTATATAATAATATATATATATAATATTTATTATTTAATTTAATTTTTTAATTTATTTATATAATATATAATATATATATATTATTATATAGGATATTATTTAGTTATTTATTATTTATATATATATATATATATAATCTATAATATATATATATAATAATTATATATATATATTATATTAACCCTTTTATCAGTCTTTCCTTCGAGTGGTCCTTAACACCAGTTTGCTAAAAAATCTTATGTATGTGTGTCTGCATAAATATGGGTGAGAGAGAGAGAGAGATAAAATATACAATATATCATTTCACATTAAAGCATCTTGCCTAACCATTTATGAAAAATGTATCTCATAGTTACCAGTAATTATACCCATTAAGTAATTACTTCACAGAATAATCATAAGTCATGGGTTAAGGCAAACAAACCGATTATCGTTCCGTAACATAACGTTGCTTTGTAAAGACAAAAAAAAAAAAAAAAAAACGAATGATTTTAGGTGAAACACGTCCGGGAAAACGAGGGAAAAGGGTAATAAACAGAACCAATTATTCGATAGCGAGTTGTTAGCCCTCCTTTAAATGATAGGCCGACGGAATGGGATATCTTAAGGCTTTAATGCTCATTTTTTGTTTCCGACGCAGAGGCGACGTAATGGGAAATTCAGTGTTCATGCAAGAGGAAGAAAAAGGAAGGAAAAAAAATTGCCTCAAACCTCTAAAGGTCTTTCGTTATTCATAAATGGAAAAAGACCAAACAAGAAACACTATTTGAACAACAGAAGGTTAAGTAAAAGAAAGAAGAATAAGACAAGAAAATAACCTGGGTCGACCATCCCTAAAACGTAGAGAAAACGCCGCTCGAAATTGAAGAGCTCAGTTATGAAAAAACAATGAATCACGTCATACAAAAGTGACATCTATCAGAGAGAGAGAGAGAGAGAGAGAGAGAGAGAGAGAGAGAGAGAGAGAGAGAGAGAACAAGAACTAGAAGACGTTCCATTTTCGCCAGCTGAGCTCCAGAGACCAATCCTACTATCTACCAACCAGAGTCAAAATATACAGGGTCTGCTCACAAGGCGGTACTAAAACCTATCCCCGCCCCTTGTGAAACGTCATCAGTTACAAAAGGACCATATATTTATGAAACTATATTTACGATAACATTTTCATATAACTATTTTTGCGATGGCGTTTTTTTATATAAATTTTCTCTTATTACATGTTGTCGTATACTACGTTAAAGTACAAAGAATGCTCTTTCAAATTATATATAGCACATTACAATTACGATTACTTTCAAACCCACAAGCGCGCACAGAAAAAATTATCTACGCACACAAAAATGTGCAATTACTTTATCCGTCAACCTACATTCATTCACGTTTTGTAGCGTATCTGACTAAGGGATGATGATAGAAAGAAACTGAAAAATGAATTAGAAAGCTGATAAAATGTATTATATAATGCATAAATAAAATTGATAGGTGTTCTCAGAAATTTTCGAGGAATTCTAGGTCAAAGACGGACCAAAATTTTTAAATTTTATGTAAATATTTACCACATTTTTCTTACATAATTTTTCATCTTATTACATTTTGCTATATAGCATGTAAAAGTACAAAGAATGCCCTTTCAATTGGTATATGACATATTACAATTACAATTATTTTCAAACCCATAATTGCGCACAGAAAATATTATCTACGCATGCAAAAATTATAAAAAATTAAGCGTTCGTGGGAGATCTGAAATCTAGCCCCGCCCCTTGTGAAACGTCATCAGATACATCCAGCCAGACTGACAAATACCTTTTTGTACTCTTTTGGAAAATATTATAATCGTTTGAGGCATGCATAATTAACACCTGTATGTATACAGTTTGTGTTATATGTAAACTTATGTGTTCGGAAGTATATTTATGTGATATGAAGTGCTAATGAGACATTTGCTGGAAATGTGTTCCCTGTATCATTTTCTTCATCATTTATTCCTTTGATACCTTATATCATATATGATGTAATTTTTATACTTTTGATATTGTTTTCCTTTTTGTGGCCAAGTCGTGCAAATGCAACTGCCACTTTTTACACTGCCTGTATCCACATTTTCTTTGTATTTATTGCATAACAATAAGTATTCACAATAAGATTTGGAAAATATAATTAATCTATCATTCTAACCTTTATCATAAAAAAGTTGCTTTTCAAAGTGAGGCATGAACACAGTGACAGAACTAAATAAATTTCTTGAGAATTATTTAAAATCTTGATAATATTACTATATGAGAGAGAGAGAGAGAGAGAGAGAGAGAGAGAGAGAGAGAGAGAGAGAGAGAGAGAGTTGTCATGTTAAAAGAAATGGACTTGAAGAGAATACAGCAAACCAGTCTATAGGTACGTAAATAAATAAGTAAAGAATAAACATATGGAGAAAGCTGGAGTAGCTATGTGTGTTCAAACTGGTATATTTTGTGCAATAAAACAAGGTTTGGTGACTAAATGAGAGAATGGGTATTAAAAAAATCAAACATGTGACCGCTACAGATTTTATCATCAAGATTTTATGAAAAACACCATGTAATATGGATGAAATGTATATAAACTACGGGTTCTTTAAGTAATTCAGTGGAGAAACACGGGAGTGTTACTCTTGTGAATGGGTATTAAAAAACATCAAGCATGTGACCTCTTTACAGGTTTTATGAAGATTTATAAAAAAAACCATGCAATATGGATTAAATGTATAAAAACTAAAGCTTCTTTAAGTAATTCAATGGAGAAGCACGAGCAGTGTTACTCTTCTGACGTCACAGTATTAGCTCCGCCCCCACTGCCGAGTTGAGCAGACCCTATTACTTTGACTGTGCTACCAACATCAGGAAAGCGGTCCTCAGAAAACATCGTATGCTGGGTTGACCAGGACTCGTCTATCGAGAAGAGTGACCAGCCATCCAGGATGGTGTCACTGAGAGGCCGACTGGTAGCTGGAACTGAAATCCTTGATTCCGAGAAAAACCCTGGAAGTTTTTCCGTCCTTCAGGTCTTTTATATAAGGCAAACACTCCATTAACCCGCAGTGTGCAAAGACTGATTTGCATTTCCCAATTTGAAGAACCTCTGCAAACACTAAAACAACCCATCTGAGGACAACCAAAATAGTGTTGCCCAACATCATGGCCGCTCATGTCAGTGCCTACAATAGCTGGTCATTATTTTACCTTGACCATCAGCTTAAACAACTTGTCTTATCATTGACACTCAATCCTCATTCCTCTTGCTCATTGGCTATATCATACTCCATCACTTCTGCTACCTGCTTTTGGTGACTGTTGGTAGGATGAGTCTGGGGGTTCACACCAGACCTCCGACTGCCTTGAACACCTTACTACACATAGCACAAGGGCTTGCAGTGTCATAAGTTAAGCTTAATCTTAGCCAATCATTACCCTTCTCATATTCATCCTTTGCTGACGATAAAACCTTGCAGTTTTGCAACATCTAGATCAATAATACACTGTACTGATTGCCACCTGTTTTTACAACTAAACTAAAGGTAACAAAAGTCCTTTCCACAGCTTATGAGAACTGGACTACTATACACATACGCACACGCACACACATATATATACATAATATAAATATTTATATTATTATATTATATATATTTAAATATAATATATATATATATATAGTTATCTATATATATATATATATATTTCTGACTCACATCGAGATCCAACTACGTTCTCTTAAATGAAAAGCCAAGGCGCTACCAACTTACTAACACAAGTCATAAAAGAAGTTGGAACCTAAAGTACTCAGTGTACCTGAGGTTTTTCTCAGGCACGCTGCCACCTAACGCACTAGCAAGTCATTTGGTAACATTTCATTCGAATGACCTCTTCAGCGTGAATACGATGTGTGTGTAAATGTTCCATCATCCAGCTAATACTGTTGCATGAACATTGCATAAATAAACATAGGGCTTCCCAAGCACCCTACAATTACATCATCGGCAGTTGATGTATTCTCGCATTAATAAAGAGATTATGTCCTTATACAGAAATGATTCTATACGCGGCAACCGTTTACCCCCAAAGATGCATGTTTGTAGTTTCGTCCGAGAGGACATTTCATAAAATTTCGTCTCTCAAACTCAGAGTGCTAAACCTGACCATTTTCAGCATATGTTTTAGTATGAGAATGCTAAACACACGCTTTTCTCCCCCTTGGTTACGACCCACCACAGTCGACTTTGTCGATACTTAGTTAAGCAGTAAGGTAAACAAAGATACGATGGAATTTTCAATCAACGGTCCCTAAGACGTTTCATCCTATTAAAATTAACCTCTGATCTCTTCAGCAGTTTCCCCTAACAGGGGAAGGCTCCAAAGAAAATCGGCATTGGGCGTTGCTTCATTCACTCTTAAATATCGGATTCGTGAAGCCAACCAACACAGGCTATGCCATTATTTGCGCATCCTGCCCTTCCTTTCCAATATCACTCCTGCTCCTCTCATCTACCTCTTTCTAGGCCTTCTATTCTTCCCTCGTAACCTAAATATCTCAAAATATTTCTCACTATCAGATTGTCTAACACCACGCATACTAAGCAAACAATTATTCCCAACAGAATTAGACTGTTGTCTTTAATTCCCAACAGATAGTACCTACATATTCCCACCCTGACTTCCATATGCACTTAAATTCCTTTCCCAGTTTTCTTCACACACCTTTCCTATCTTTCTTGCTTCACCTGTTCTATCATTCTTTCCTTCCATCCTACCGTCAACCGTTATATTGAC